>NW_025535286.1:0-107792 GCF_020615455.1 Coregonus clupeaformis | reverse complement strand
CTTTTGCCCTCAGAATACCTCAATTCAATGAACATGACTACAAGGTGTTGGCGTTCCACACCAAGGGATACTGGCCCAGTTTTCCCGTTCGTTGGCTGGATGTCCTTTGTTTATCGAAACTATTAGGCGTGAAAAACCAGCAGCGTTGCATTGAAACATTCAAACCGGTGTACCTGGCACCTACTACCATTCCCATTCAACACTAAATCTTTGTCACCCATTCTCTCACTATTTTACAATCATGTCTCAAGGATTAAACATCCTTCTTTAACCTGTCTCTCCTTGTCCACTGATTGGGAGTAGATTTAACAGGTGACATCAATAAGGGACCATAGCTTTCACCTGGATCAGTCTGTCATGGGCGAGCAGGGTGTTACTTAATGTTTTTATACAAAAAAAACACACATGCTGCTGCTGCTACTCTCCGTGCTTTATTTTACTTATATTTTCATCTATCCTGGATGCCTAGTCCCTTTACCCTGACTTCATGTCCTTATCTACCTCAAATAGTCCCCATACCCATGCACATTGATCTGTACTCCCTGTACAGCTTCATTCTTGTATATATGTTTTTACTGCATTGTTGTAAGGGCTAGTAAGCAAGCGTTTCACTGTCAGTTAACACCCTTTGTATTCGGTGTATGTGACAAATACAATTTGATGTTTGTTTTTATATAACTCAGAATGTAAATATTTGTTTTACTCCCTACGGTAATCATTTGTTGCCATTTCATTGCAGATTAATTTTATATTTTTTCTGAGTATCATCTACAATTCTGGTGGGGAAACTGCGGATGCCAGACATGCATGGAACTGAATTCAGCCAATACAAGTGAGTTGTCAAAATCACCAGAATATACTATTACCAAAGCATTTCAAGGATGTTTATTCTGTAGGGTATAAAAAAAACTTAAAACAGTGTTACAGTACCTGTGCTAACTTTCTGTAAGCGTTGCCCAGTCAAACCTGAAAGACCAACAACGACAAACTAATGGAATCTCTCCAAACATGTGTACAGTATTGATTTATGTATTTTGTGTATTGTAAAATTGCATATTTTCCTTGTATCTTTTCAGGAGACTTACCAAATCTACTTTTCTTTTGGTGACCCTCTTTGGTTTGTACTACATCCTCTTTGCCCTTCTTACCCATCAAAGTCGGTGGTTTAACTTACAAAATATGGACCTTTGTTGAGCTGGCTCTTGCATCAACACAGGTAATTTTGATTTTTACTTTTTACTTTGCAGGAATACTATTTGATGTCTAAATTCCCCTTTCTTCCTTTCCAGGGCTTTGGAGTTGCTGTTCTTTACTGTTTTCTAAATGGGGAGGTAGGTTTTTTGTCCATTTCTCAAAACTATGATGTTAAATGAAGTTGAAATAAGTGGTATAAATGTGCTATTGCTAATATTAGGCAGCTAGCCCTGATTAACTAGTGCTCGATGATACACTTTCTCCATCCCCTCCCCCCACACACAGGTACAGTACGAGGTACAGAGGAGATGGCGAAGGTGGAGGCTGAAGCAGCATCTACACGGGGCGCCAAGACACCATGGCTCCATGAGCCAAAGCGGCTCTCCCCTTACCCAGGTCTCCTTGCTTCCCTGTTCCGGACCGGCCAGCCTGGCATGACCTTTGTGACCCCCCAATCACTGGAGATCTCTTAGAATCCAGATAAAACACTCATACAGAGGGACTCTCTCAAGACATCAAGGGTACTTAAGTTACATAACTTTATTTAACTTGAGGAATGGTCCACAGAATCACTTGGCCACTCTTGAAGACTTGGACATTGCATGGGAAACAGCACTGTTATTTTGTGTCATTCCCTCAAGCTCAAGCAACATTTCTACGACTATGGACCAGGCCTGAAGATCTAGGACATTTTGGGTTCAGTGGAAATCCCTAAGAAACAGGAAGATATTCAAAAACAAGAAGTAGGCCTCAGCTCTTCATCATCAACATGTGAAAAGATAAATCCTGGAAAGGGGGTCTGGTTATGGCCAGCCTCTTGTCCAGAGAATGTATCGACATGATTGAAAATTCTCACTTTTATTATACTTCAAAGACAGATCTTTTAAGAAACATAATTTACTGTTCTTTTGCATCAATGTACTGTATTTTCTCACAATTTGACATTTTCTGAAATAAATACCCAGATCAAAAGGCTGCACTTTTCAAGAGGATAACAAATTGCTGGTGAGTTGTCTAATCGGTCATCTTGGTTTGTCTCAACACTTCACCCATGTAAAATGTCAGATTTGGTCCCTTTTCTTCTTGCTCATGGTAATTTATTATAAACTGGATGGTTCAAGCCCTGAATGCGGATTTGGCTGACAGCCGTGGTATATCAGACCTTATACCACGGGTATGACAAAACATTTATTTTTACTGTTCTAATGACATTGGTAACCAGTTTATAATAGCAATAAGGCACCTCTGGGATTTGTGGTAGATGGTCAATATACCATGGCTAAGGCTGTTCTTAGGCACGCACGACGCAAAGCAGAGTGCCTTGATACAGCCCTTAACCGTGGTATATTGGCCATATATCCACACCCCCTCGTGCCTTATTGCTTTATTATAAAATGGTTCTTAGAAAAATATGTGCACTAATGTCCTAAAGATAACCTCTACATTGGATACTTTTCTTTCATTTCTTCCACAAAGGCAATATATTATTTTATGGCATCTTCTTTGGACTTTCCTATTGGATTGAAAATAGAAACAGGACACATTGAAGATTTGTGTTACATTCAAAACAGAGAGAGTGGAAAGGCAGAATAATACATTGTCCAAAATACTTACCTTCCTGTGCTTTCCAACCATCCCATTTAGATTTTCCTTACATTTTACATTACATTTTAGTCATTTAGCAGACGCTCTTATCCAGAAGCGACTTACAGTTAGTGAATACATTTTTATTTTTTATACTGGCCCCCCGTGGGAATCAAACCCACAACCCTGGCGTTGCAAATCGCCATGTCTCTATCAACTGAGCTACATCCCTACCGGCCATTCCCTCCCCTACCCTGGACGACGCTGGGCCAATTGTGCGCCGCCCATGAGTCTCCCGGTCGCGGCCGGCTGCGACAGAGCCTGGATTCAACCAGGATCTCTAGTGGCACAGTTAGCACTGCGATGCAGTGCCTTAGACCACTGCGCCACTCCTTGGAAGTCAAATATTCCCGGACGCTCTGTGGACACAACACATACATTTTCAAAGTTACTCTTACATCAACAAAAATATTACTTTAACTGGCAGGTATTGACAAAGTCTGAATACACTTGCCCATCGGGTAAGTCAGGATTATTTTTGGTTACCGAAGATTATGATCGCTTTCCCGATAATGTAAAAATAAACTACACTGAACCAAATATAAACGCAACATGCAACAATTTTACAGTTCATATAAATAAATACATTAGGCCCTAATCTATGGATCTCACATGACTGGGAATACAGATTTGCCTCATGCAGCCCGACATCTTCGCATTGAGTTGATCAGGCTGTTGATTGTGGCCTGTGGAATGTTGTCTCACTCCTCTTCGATGGCTGTGTGAAGTTGCTGGATATTGGCGGGAACTGGAACACGCTGTCGAAACATCAATCCAGAGCATCCCAAACATGTTCAATGGTTGACATGTCTAGGTATGCAGGCCATCGAAGAACTGGGACATTTTCAGCTTCCAGGAATGGTGTACAGATCCATGCGACATCGGGCCGTGCATTATCATACTGAAACATGAGGTGATGGTGGCGGATGAATGGCACAACAATGGGCCTCAGGGTATCGTCACTGTATCTCTGTGCATTCAAATTGACATCAATAAAATGCAACTGTGTTCGTTGTCCATAACTTCTGCCTGCACTACCATAACCCCACAGCCACCATGGGGCACTCTATTCTAGCGTTAAGATCAGCAAATCGCTCACCCACATGACATCATACACGCTGTCTGCCATCTGCCCAGTACAGTTGAAACCAGAACTCATCCATGAAGAGCATACTTCTCCAGTGTGCCAGTGGCCATCGAGGTGAGCATTTGCCCACTGAAGTCCATTATAACGTCGAACTGCAGTCAGGTCAAGATCCTGTTGAGGACAATGAGCACACAGATGACATTCCCTGAGATGGTTTCTGACAGTTTGTGCAGAAATTCTTCAGTTGTGCATACCCACAGTTTCATCAGCTGTCCGGGTGGCTTGTCTCAGACCATCCTGCAGGTGAAGATGCCAGATGTGGAGGTCCTGGGCTGGCATGGTTACACGTGGTCTGCGGTTGTGAGGCCAGTTGGACGTACTGCCAAATTCTCTAAAGCGTTCAGTTCTGGCAACAGCTCTGGTGGACATTCCTGCAGTCAGCATGCAAATTGCACACACCCTCAACTTGAGGGACATTTTAGAGTGGCCTTTTATTGTCCCCAGCACAAGGTGAACCTAGGTAATGATCATGCTGTTTATTCAGCTTATTGATATGCCACACCTGTCAGGTTGATATATTATCTTGGCAAAGGAGAAATGCTCACCAACAGGGATGTAAACAAATGTGTACACACAATGAGAGAAATAAGCTTTTTGTGCATATGGAACATTTCTGGGATATTTTTCAGCTTTTGAAACATGGGACCAACACTTTACATGTTGCATTTATATTTTTTTGTTCAGTATATTTTACACCCAATAGTGCCATATATTGCCTGCCTTTCACATACACAGGGGAGGAATCTGAAAAAAAGAACTGGAATTCTTTGTATTTTGGTTGTTCTCAGAGCAGACTCAACTTGCCCGACTGCCAAACATCGTCTGTCTTTCACAAAGATCAGTTTTAGGCTAGGCCTACTGGAAGTATTCACTTTTTTAAATCACCTGCCCACGGGGGCAACATCAGAGCATGTTCAGGTCACCGGCCTAAATGTCCGTCCCTGAATGGTTTACTTACAGACAAAAAGGCAGCTAAACAATTGATAAGTCAAGACATTTAACTCTTGAGAAATGCATATAGAGACAAAATTATAAGCCTTGGTCTCACGAGTGGCGCAGTGGTCTAAGGCGCATTGCCTTTAAAATTGTAACTACAGACCCGGGTTCAATCCCAGGCTGTGTCACAACCGGCTGTGATCGGGAGTCCCATTTGGCGGCGCACTATTGGCTCAACGTCGTCCGGGTTAGGTGAGGGTTTGTCGGTGAGGCTTTACTTGGCTCATCGCGCTCTCGCGACCTCCTTGTGGCACGCCGGACGCCTGCAGGCTGACCTCGGTAGTCAGTTGAACAGTGTTTCCCTACGACACATTGGTGCGGCTGGCTTCCGGGTTAAGCAGGTGGGTGTAACGCGGTTTGGCGGGTCATGTTTCGAAGGGACGCATGACTGGACCTTCGCCTCCCGAGCCCGTTGGGGAGTTGCAGCGATGAGAGATCGGGGGGGTAAAAAATAACAAATAATTATATATACAGTTGAAGTCGGAAGCTTACATACATCTTAGCCAAATACATTTTAAACTCAGTTTTTCACAATTCCTGACATTTAATCCTAGTAAAAATTCCCCGTCTTATTTTAAGAATGTGAAATGTCAAAATAATAGTAGAGAGAATGATTTATTTCAGCTTTTATTTCTTTCATCACATTCCTAGTGGGTCCAGTTTTACATACTAATTGAGTGTATTTGGTAGCATTGCCTTTAAATTGTTTAACTTGGGTCAAACATTTCGGTTGCCTTCCACAAGCTTCCCACTGTTTGTTTTCCCTTCCTCGCTGGTGTCTGGTCGGTTTGGCCTCCTTACTCGCCTCGCTTTTTCAGTTCTGCCCACAAATGTTCTTGGATTGGTGCTTTGTGTGCCTCAATCCGACTGTTGTCCTACCATTTTGCCACAACTTTGGATGTTGGGTCATTGTCTTTGGAAGACCCATTTCACCAACTTTACTTCCTGACTGTGTCTTGAGATGTTGCTTCATTTCGTTCTTCCTCATGTGCCATCTTTTTGGTGCCCGTCCTCCTGCGCAAAGCACCACCTGATGCTGCCCCCCTGCTTCACGGTTGGGATGGTGTTCTTCGACTTGCAAGCGTTCCCCTTTTTCCTCAAAACATAACGATGGTCGTTATGGCCAAACAGTTCTATTTTTGTTTCATCAGACCAGAGGACATTTCTACAAAGAGTACGATCTTTATCCCCATGTGCGGTTGCAAACCGTAGTCTGGCTTTTTTATGGCGGTTTTTGGAGCAGTGGCTTCTTCCTTGCTGAGCAGCCTTTCAGGTTATGTCGATATAGGACTAGTTTCACTGTGGATATAGATACTTTTGAACCCGTTTCTTCCAGCATCTTCACAAGGTCTGTTGCTGTTGTTCTGGGATTGATTTGCACTTTTCGCACCAAAGTACCTTAATCTCTTGGAGACAGAACGCGTCTCCTTCCTGAGCGGTATGAAGGCTGCGTGGTCCCATGGTGTTTATACTGCGTACTATTGTTTGTACAGATGAGCGTGGTACCTTCAGGCATTTGGAAATTGCTCCCAAGGATGAACCAGACTTGTGGAGGTCTACTATTTTTTTTCCTGAGGTCTTGGCTGATTTCTTTTGATTTTCCCATGATGTCAAGCAAAGAGGCACTGAGTTTGAAGGTGGGCCTTGAAATACATCCACAGGTACACCTCCAATTGACTCAAATGATGTCAATTATCCTATCAAAGCTTCTAAAGCCAAGACATCATTTTCTGGAATTTTCCAAGCTGTTTAAAAGGCACAGTGAACTTAGTGTATGTAAACTTCTGACCCACTGGATTGTGATACAGTGAATTATAAGTGAAATAATCTGTCTGTAAACTATTGTTGGAAAAATGACTTGTGTCATGCACAAAGTAGATGTCCTAACCGACTTGCCAAAACTATATTCTGTTAACAAGAAATGTGTGGAGTGGTGGAAAAACAAGTTAACGACTCCAACCTAAGTGTATGTAAACTTCCGACTTCAACTGTTATATATATATATATATATATATATATATGCCTTGTAATAAGACACTATAGGCTGATACCTGTTTATAAGTAGGACCAGGGTTTTGGGGCACTGAGACACTACTTTTATTGGTATTACCTGCATCATCCACTAGCGCTGCAGCTGGTAGGAAATGTTCTGGAATTGACACAAGCTGTCTCCAATCAATCCATATCCAGTTGTGCGTGTGTGTTTGGCAGGGGGATTGCCTAAGCCAGGGGATGAGTAGCTCTGCTAATCTTAAATCGCACAAAATCTATTATTTGGCAAGGGAATACCATTTGTAGATCAGTGATTCTAAACCTCACTTTACTCAAACTGATCCTCCCCAACGGAGTCCAAAGTTGTAGCTAAAAAAGGGTAAATTAGGGGCTTTAGGGGAGAGTCAATGAAACCAACCATGGATGTACTGTATGTTGTAGAAAACTTGGGGGGTAGCCCCAACCGGGACTTGAACCTGTGTCCAGTGACTGTCAAGCCAACACATGAACCGTTACGCCAAGAGGTCCGAACCTCTTGGTGTACAGTCGTGGTCAAAAGTTTAGAATGACACAAATATTAATTTTCACAAAGTCTGCTGCCTCAGTTTTTATAATGCCAATTTGCATATACTCCAGAATGTTATGAAGAGTGATCAGATGAATTGCAATTAATTGCAAAGAATTAATTAATTGCCATGAAAATGAACTTAATCCCCCCCAAAAAAACATTTCCACTGCATTTCAGCCCCTGCCACAAGAGGACCAGCTGACATCATGTCAGTTATTCTCTTGTTAACACAGGTGAGAGTGTTGTCGAGGACAAGGCTGGAGATCACTCTGTCATGCTGATTGAGTTAGAATAACAGACTGGAAGCTTTAAAAAAGGAGGTTGGTGCTTGAAATCATTGTTCTTCCTCTGTTAACCATGGTTACCTGCAAGAAACACGTGCCATCATCATTGCTTTGCACAAAAAAGGGCTTCACAGGCAAGGACATTGCTGCTAGTAAGATTGCACCTAAATCAACCATTTATCAGATCATCAATGAAGGCTTCAGGGCACCCAAGAAAGTCCAGCAAGCACCAGGACCGTCTCCTAAAGTTGATTTAGCTGCGGGATTGGGGCACCACCAGTGCAGAACTTGCTCAGGAATGGCAGCAGGCAGGTGTGAGTGCATCTGCACGCACAGTGAGGCGAAGACTTTTGGAGGATGGCCTGGTGTCAAGAAGGGCAGAGAGGAGGCCACTTCTCTCCAGGAAAAACATCAGGGACAGACTGATATTCTGCAAAAGGTACAGGGTTGGACTGCTGAGGACTGGGGTAAAGTCATTTTCTCTGATGAATCCCCTTTCCGATTGTTTGGGGCATCCGGAAAAAAAGCTTGTCCGGAGAAGACAAAGGTGAGCGCTACCATCAGTCCTGTGTCATGCCAACAGTAAAGCATCCTGAGACCATTCATGTGTGGGGTTGCTTCTCAGCCAAGGGAGTGGGTTCACTCACAATTTTGCCCTAAAAACACAGCCATGAATAAAGAATGGTACCAACACATCCTCCGAGAGCAACTTCTCCCAACCATCCAAGAACAGTTTGGTGACGACCAATGCCTTTTCAAGCATGATGGAGCACCTTGCCATAAGGCAAAAGTGATAACTAAGTGGCTCGGGGAACAAAACATCAACATTTTGGGTCCATGGCCAGGAAACTCCCCAGACCTTAATCCCGTTGAGAAATTGTGGTCGATCCTCAAGAGGCGGGTGGACAAACAATAACCCACAAATTCTGACAAACTCCAAGCATTGATTATGCAAGAATGGGCTGCCATCAGTCAGGATGCTGGCCCATAAGTTAATTGACAGCATGCCAGGGCGGATTGCAGAGGTCTTGAAAAAGAAGGGTCAACACTGCAAATATTGACTCTCTGCATAAACGTAATGTAATTGTCAATAAAAGCCTTTGACACTTATGGAATGCTTGTAATTATACTTCAGTATACCATAGTAACATCTGACAAATATCTAAAAACACTGAAGCAGCAAACTTTGTGAAGACCAATACTTTGTCATTCTCAAAACTTGACCCCCGACTGTCCGGTTAAGGTGTTGGTTTAACAGTCGCAGGACCCGTGTTCGAGTCCTATTCGGGGCTACTCACCGAATTCACTAAAATATACTTTCATGGTTGGTTTCATTGACTCTCCACATTAACTGCCCTTAATTGACAATTTTTTTGCTACAACTTCCGAGTCCGTTAGAGGATCAGTTTGAGAAAAAGTGAGGTGTACAAATAGTATTCCCTGCCAAATAATAGGCTTTGTACGATTAAGATTCACAGAGCTATGCCTCCCTTGCTTTAAGCGATACCCCCGCCAACCAGACATGGATTGATTGAGTGGAGACAGCTTGCGTCAATTACAGAACATTTCCTACCTGCAGCAGCACTAGCTGACAATGCTGGAAATACCGGTAAAAACACAGTGCCTCAAAAGTGCCCCAAAACTCCTGGCCATACTTATAAGAAGTTGTATGTCATTATCTTGATGCTTGAAGTGGTACCAGAAAGATTAGACAATAATCAGGATTTGGCTTTAAGAATGAGCTGCAGCCTGTAGGACAGGTTGAACAGAATGACTCACCCGTGTTGGCGTTGCCAATTGTCGCCTGCTTGTACAAACCATATACCACTCCTAGTTCTATATCGTGGAGCTCCGCCCCATGGGGAGCTCTGCTCCTAGTGGTTTACCCTCTGCCCTAAGGCAGCAACAGCCTGAGACAAAATTATGCACACACCTACAGCCAATAGGAGTACAGGTGTCCCTATAAGAGGGGATGCCTCCCCTCAATCAGCCTCCCTTTTTTCTTCAGCGACTGGATGACTAGACTGAAGAGCCAAGAAGAGACAAAGCACAAGACTCGGGCGAAAACGCCGTTGATATTCCAGTCATCAACGTCGTCTAAATGAAGCACACCGGGAGATTTTCCACCCCCCAAAAGCTATTTTCAGAGCTCAGTGCAGATGCACTTCCATGGCGGCCGGTGACCACCCGACCTGTGCTTCGTGTGTTTGGGATCCCAGCATGCCAAGGAAGGCGTCTGCAGTCCCCAGTGCGCCTCCTGCGCCCTCCTTTCTTTAAAGGAGAGGAAGCAGCGTTAGGCGTTTTTCAGGAGGACATCCCCCTTTGAGGACGTGCTGTCGATACTAGCCTCTGCTTCAGAGGCGTCGTCCGGCAGCGCAGACTCGGGGAAGATAGGGACTTTGAGGGGGGGTCTGGCATTCCAATGGAACAGTCGGACCCCATCCCTCATACTTTCAAGCCCCCCTTTCCTTTGGAGAGCGAGAGGGCTTGTAGTCCCTATAGTGAAGGGGATACAAGCTCTGAGAGATCAGAAGCTCTCTCTTTCGCTGCAGCCTCTCTGAGATCTGATTTTCCGGGTCTCATTGAGAGAGCTGCTCAACGGCTGGTGATAAGGCTGCCCCCCTCTTCCCTCCGCACCGGGGGTTGATATGATGGAGGCGGTCCTTATTCCAGGCCAAGGAAGGCAGCAGAGCCAGTGGCTCCTGCCATGCCTTCTTTGGCTGGGTGCGTTGAGGGCTCGTGGGAGGCACCTTTGGCGGCGCGTTCGCCGGTAAAGCGTATCTCCCATTCACGAGAGTGGAAGGAAGGTTTCAGGGTCAGGAATCCCCAGGTTAGAGAGCGCCATGGCGGCGTATCTTGTACCGGGTTCGAGCCCTTGGCCCTCTTCCAAGAAGGCCACGTTGCCATCCCAGAAGGACCGACTCACAGCGTCGCTGTTAGAGAAGTCCTTTGGGTTGGGAGCCCAAGCTGTAGCAGCAGCTAACAATATTGCCCTCTTGGTGGCCTCTCTGTCCCGTTTAACCACGGGCAAGACAGAGCTGGCACCGGAGGAGGTGGAGGAGGCGTCCAGAATTTCTGGCGCCATACTCCCACCTGACACTGGCGTCCGCAGTCTGCGCGGGGGAGGTCCATGGCCACTTCGGTGGTCGGGGAGCGGCACCTCTGGTTGTCCTTGACATCCATGAAAGAGGCAGACAGGGCGTCTCTCTTGAACGCCCCCCCCTCTTGCGACGGCCTCTTTGGGTCCGTCAAAGAGGCTGCGGGCGCTTTTCCAAGCTGGAGGAGGAGAAGAAGCAGCTGGCCAAGCACCTGCCGTTGGCAGGGCGACTCGGCCCCCCCTCCATCCCAAAGGCCATCTACCTCCGCCCCTCTAAGTAGACCGGGGTCTACGGCGAGCGGCGTGTCGGCGTCATCCGGCGGCCACGAGCAGCAAGAGAGCGGGCCCCGCCCTTCCAGCAGCTACGGTAGCCCCACTACAGCTGGCGGGGAGGTGACGAGGACGCCCGACCTGGCCCTCCAAGGGAGGCAAGAGGAGGCGTACGTGACGGGGACGCGGGGAGAGGATGGAGGGCGCTTCGATGGTGTCGAGCGTGCCCACTGTTCCCCCCCCCCCCTTCGGTTGAAGGGATGGGTGTTGATGTAAATGCCTTTGTTGATGTATTTAATAAAGGTTGGCTCCACCTGACTTTGTCAAAAAATAGCCTCTTTTCCATATCGTCCGAGAGCGTTCAAATCTCACCCTCTCTTCCTTACCATTCTAAGAGCCGTTCAGCCCACCGAGGGTGCGTTGCTGAACAGGCACTTGGGTAGGTATCCGTAAGACCTCAATCAGGTCGTCACATCACACTTCACGTATAAGAAGTGCTTTACATAGAAGGCAGCAGTCCCGGTCAGATTCTGACATCGAGGGCGCAGCCGCTATTTGAGATGGCGCACTAGCACAGACTAAGGTCTCCGCTAGTGCGAGCCAGACCCATGCTGCGTTCACGGAGGGCCCGATTACCGCGGTCACTAAGGTGTCCAGAGTATCGGCGCCCCCAGGCATTGTAACACAGCAGCTATCTGGGGACGGCGCATTATTGCAGACTAAGGTCTCGTTAATGCGATTCAGACCCATGCTACGTTCACGGAGGGCTGGATTACTAGGGTTATGGGTATAACCAAAGTATCAGCTCCCCTGACAGAACGAGCCAGTACTCACCACACTGAGCGTGAATCAACCCACCAGGGGTGCAGAGTTGAACACACACAGAAGGTGAAAGTTAAGAAGGTATCAAGGCGCCGCCTTGTTTTACCTCATAGAGACCTCATACTACAGACTTCTAGGAGTACTGTAGTGAAGGGCTCTGATAGCGAATGCAGTCACCTAAGATGACGCAATCGCTTGCTGAGATGGTGCCCTGCCGCAGGCTGTGACCTCGGTCAGTGCAATTCAGACCCGCGATGCGTTCAAGGAGGGCAGAATACGACGGTTACGGGTTTAACCGACGTCCCTGCTCCTCTTTCTTTCTCAGAACACATTGATGATTCCTCTCCCTTTCACGGGAGGCCCACCTTGGGCTGTTCCACCACTTCAATGTTGGGGAACAGTGGCGGTAAGGGCCATAGAGGAATACAGGTCCTTCCTACTGAATGCACCACAGCTTCGTGCTCAGCCACTTTCTCTGCATTGCTGGCAGTGGCGAAGAAGCTGCACCCTCTCACGCTGGCTAGAACAGGCGTTGCAGAAGGGTTATGCTCTCCAATTCCACGGACCCCACCCCCGTTCAGGGAGTGGTGGAGACGGTGATGAAAACGCCAGACAAAGTGGCCGCTCTGATGACAGAGATTACGGAACTTTTGGCGAAGGAGGCGGTGACAGTAGTTCCCCGGGAGCAAAGGGCTATATTCGCCTTATTTCCTAGTGCCCAAAAAGACGGGGGAGTGAGGCCGATTTTGGACTTCACGCATTCTCAACGAGAGCATAACCAAACGGCCCTTCCGAATGCTAGCGACAAAACGTCTGCTGGAATGTGTCCAGAGAGGGGACTTTTGTCCGAGCATAGACCTAAAGGGCGTGTACTTTCATGTGCCGGTTCAGCCACGTCACAGGAAGTTTCTGCGGTTCGCCTTTCAAGGGGGTGGCGTCACGAATACACGAGGATGCCATTTGGGTACGCCCTGGCACCTCGCACATTTTTCCAAGTGTGTGGAGGCGGCATTGGAACCGTTGCGTCGTCAGGGAATATGGCTACTAGCCTACCTGGACGACCTACTGGTTCTCGCCCCGTCAGCAGAGCTGGCGATCACTCACACAACACAGACAGTGATGCATCTCACAAGTCTGGGGTTTGCTGTGAATTGGAAAAGAGCGCGCCCTGGCCCACTCATCAGATTGTCTACCTGGGGATACAGCTAGACACTGTGAGGATGAGGGCTCAATTTCGGACCCCGAAGGGTAGCCTTGTTGCTAGCCCTGAGGAAGTGTCGTCCGAATCACACGGTGACGGCGCTGTCGATCATGTCACTTTTGGGTCTCATGTCGTCAGCCCACTCTGTGGTTCGCTGGGACTCCTGCATATGCGCAGGATGCAGCGATGGTTCAGCCCAACTAAGACTAGACCCATTGCGTCAACGTCATCGGTTGGTGGTGGTTCCACTCTCGCTCAGTGCAGATCTGAACTATTGGAGAAACCCGCGCGTTCTCACGCCGCGGAGTCCCGATAGGAAAGGTGTCCTCTCACATCCCAGTATTCACGGATGCGTCCCTGACGGGATGGGGAGGGACATGTCAGACCCAGCGATAGGAGGTGTGTGGCCTCAATCAGGTCGTCATATCAACCTCTTGGAGTTGGAAACGGTTCGACTGGTTCTGACCCACTTGCGATGTGCTGGTCTGGTCAGACAACCGGACCACAGTAGCTCACATAAATCGCCAGGGAGGAGTCAGGTCTCCTGCTCTCCATCGGGCGGCAGAGGGATTGTGGCTGTGGGCTCACGAGCACCTTCGCTCATTGAGAGCAGCACACATTCCGGGCTACTTGAACGTGGAGCAGACCTCATGTCAAGAGGGGGTCCTCGAGGCGACAGTGGTGTCTGCATCCGGACATTGTTCTTCAGATTTGGGAACAATTCGGGAGAGCCGAGGTGGACCTATTCGCGTCACGTGTGAGCGCGCAATGTCCTCTGTGGTTCTCTCCGAGGGAACAGGACGAACCGCCACTGGGAAGGGACGCCTTTGCGCACCAACCGTGGCCGAGAGTTCTCCTGTATGCATTCCCTCCGCTGTCCTGCATTCTCCCACTGCTAGCCAGGGTGAGGTCAGGGGGGCTGTCAGTGATACTGATAGCGCCCGATCGCCCGGGGGGGCTCCTTGGTTTGCAGAGATGAGTCAGATGTTGATTGCGCCACCTTGGCCAATTCCACATCGACGGGCCCACGTTGTCTCAGGCGGGAGGCACGATAGGGAAATTGCCCATAATCGGCCAACCACTGAAGGCCTGGCTGCTGAGAGGGACAGGCTAGAGCGCCGTGGGTTATCTGATGCAGTGATCAGGACCATACAGGGTTCACGTGCCAGTTCCACTTCTAAGATGTATGCCAGTAGATGGAACGTGTTTTCACGATGGTGTGTCACACAAGGTGTAGACCCCATGAGCTGTCAGGTGGAGAGTATTCTCTCTTTTCTACAGCTCATGTTTGATAAGCAAAAATCGCCTGCCACTATTAGGGTGTTTGCAGCAGCGATTTCAGCTTGTCATGAGGGGTTTGGCAGAGACAATGTCTTTAGCCACCCTCTAGTGAAACGCTTCCTATTAGGAACGCGGCGACTTAGGCCAACACCTAGAGTCACGCTTCCTCAGTGGGATTTGGCTTTGGTACTCAAAGCGCTATGTAAGTCGCCGTTCGAGCCATTGAATCAAATACCCCTCAATATGCTGTCTATTAAGACAGCACTGTTGCTCGCTTTGACTACAGCTAAGCGGGTTAGTGATTTGTGTGCTCTTTCGACGAGACCTGACTGCCTGGCCATCAATGGTGACCTGAGCAGAGCAGTGTTACGTCCTAACCCGGCATTTGTGCCGAAGGTTATTAAGAGTTCATATAGGTCACAGACCGTGGAGCTGTGGGCTTTTTCTCCTCCTCCTCATAGAGAGGAGTGAGGAAAAAGCTCCATCGCCTGTGCCCGGTACGCGCTTTGGCGTGTTACGTCGAGCGCACAGCAGCGATTGGTCATCGCCTCAGTTGTTTGTGTGTCACGAGTGCGGCTGCACTAGGTAGACCACTTTCAAAACAGCGGTTGTCTCACTGGCTTTGTGAAGGCATTGAGACAGCTTATGAGGCAGCAGGGCAGCAATTGCCTCAGGGTATCAGAGCTCACTCCACTCGTGGAGTAGCGGCTTCTACTGCCCTTTTCAGAGGAACAGGGGTAGAGGATATCTGTAGAGCAGCATCCTGGTCGACGCCGTCTCCATTTATCCGTTTCTATCTCTTAGATATGTCTTCTAACTCTCTGGCTCGATCTGTACTCAGCGTGGCTGAAGGGAGATCTTGAGCAAGATAGAGGGGAAGCAACTGTGACCGGTTTCCATCATCCTTTGGTTAAGAATGTTTTTTTATAGATATGTCTTCTAACTCTTTGGCTCGGTCTGTACTCAGCATAGCTGAAGGGAGATCTTGAGCTAGGAAGAGAGGGAAAAGCAGGACTATGGACAAGGTTTGGATAAGAAAACATATTTTGTGGCATGAATCCTGACTGACAGGTTCAGTACAGTAGAGGCATGCGTTGATTGACAGAAGGTGAGGTCATCTATCTGCTTGTTCAGTTTAGTATGACTCATGTTTTGTTCCTGCCCACTAATCTCTGGGATTCCATTGAGTGAGTGAGGCGGTCTACCGCGTTTACAATGTAGAGTGACACTTGGTGTCATTCCATTAGTGGTTGGTAGTGTTTTCACAGGATATTGAGGCACATCTATCTGCTAGTACAGATTAGTATGGCTTCTATTCTGGTGATCTGCCCACTAGTCATTGGCATTGCCATTGGACTAGGTGGTGCGGGTCTTTAACCGATGACGCGGTATATTGTGACGCCCGTAGGGTTTTTAGTTGCAGTACTGCGGGACTCGGTTGCAGCCATTGCTAGGCCTGACCTTCCGTTTCGATGGGAAGTGTTAGGCTCGGCAGGGAGTAAATTTTGGAGCGCTACGCTCCGCCTTAAACCACTAGGAGCAGAGCTCCCCTATGGGGCGGAGCTCCACGATATAGAACGATTAGTTACCGGAGTGTAACTCCAGTTCTATGAGTGGAGCGGAGCCCCATAAGACTTAAGGCCCTGCCGACCCTCTCTAGTCTCGCTGAAGAAAAATATCTCGGGAGGCTGATTGAGGGAGGCATCCCCTCTTATAGGGACACCTGTACTCCTATTGGCTGTAGGTGTGTGCATAATTTTGTCTCAGGCTGTCGCTGCCTTAGGGCAGAGGGTAAACCACTAGGAGCAGAGCTCCCCTATGGGGCTCCGCTCCACTCATAGAACTGGAGTTACACTCCGGTAACTAATCGTTCAGCGTAGCTAGGTTGTACGGTCAGCCTCCTCACCTCATCCGCAGCCTTTTCAAATTCAGCCTCGAGAAGAGAAAAAAAAGTTTTGTATTGTGCTCCTTGTGGGGACCAAAGAATCGATTCCCATCCAAAATCCTATTTTCCTTAACCCTAAATCTAACCCTTAACCTAACATTAACCCAAACCCTAACCCTAATTGTAACCCTAAACCTAAAATAGTATTTAGTCCCCACTTGTCAAAATGTTCTTGTTTTACTATCCTTGTGAGGACTTCTGGTACCACAAGGTCAGTTAAACAAAACCACACACATAATTTCCCCTATATACTGAGAATAATATGTAAATCAGCGGATGCTGAAAATACTTCCACACCACATTGTGTCAAAATATTTGTATCCGACTTAAAAATAAGTTGAATACCTTAACACCCCAAAAATTCTCCCTATGACAAAATCAGTCCTATATGCCACACACGTCAGTTAAAATGCATGTGTCTACACGAAGCTATTTGCAGTAGCGTCATAATAGATTCGCTGCAAAAAAACTGTTTTAAAAAGAAATGCATGACACCTAGAAGGTATCTAACATTTTAAACAGATGATTGTTAGTTACTGCACATAAAAACAAAAAATAACGAGGTTTCTGTTTACCATAGACATGTTGTTCCCCAGAAAAAGACCCAGCTACTCCTTACATGTGGGAATGCTCACTTCCGTGATTTCATATGGGAGTTGTCTTACCTTTAACCCTTGAGTAGGTGGTGGTGACATCTCAAATTCCATTGGAAAGCAATGAAATGAGAGGTGACACATGCAATAGCCTATAGCTACCACAAGAGGACAGCATGTGTCCACAGTCTCTCTCCAGGTCAGTAAGGAGTGAGACAATAAAAATACATTCATGAACTTCTACATAACAATGAATTGGTAAGTTGTGGAAAATACTGTGTTTATTCTGAAAATAAGCACTATCAAAATATACATGTCTTTGATTTCATTTTGTGGATAAACCAATGGAAATTCGTACATTTAACAGAACCACAAGTGACGCAAGAAAAAAATTTAACAGTCAGAGAATATAAAATAGCTCTTACAATTTCAGATGTACCATTGAGTCACCATGACAGCAGGTTTATTTGATCATTCAATAAAATTAGTACATTTTATACAATGTCATATTTAAATTATACCTATATCACAGTGTAACTTCAACACAGAAACAAAACATGAGCCATCCTCGACTGGGTTTGGTGCCAGCAACAATTTGGGACTTGATAGTACATTTCTCCAATCTTTGACACACATTTGATCTTTGAAAGACTCTGACCAGGTAAAGTCTAAACATTATAGTGCATTCATTGTGGCGTAAAAACAGTGCAACAATAATCTAAGGCAGAAAATATAAAGGTCTATTTTCTAAACACATCTCCGAGCAGTAAGAAGCGATTACACAGCAGAAGCAGGCATGACACCCCCAAACAACCGATGACATTGTTGTGAGTTGCAACATTTTGGCTCTGACTGACCTTAGCGTCAGGGCAGGCAAATCAGACAGCTGAGCCAGATTCAGCCGCGAGCAGGACAGAGCTGAGGCATCTAACAGTACTACAAGTACAGCCTCAGATGCCCAGGCTTCGCTCACATTGAAGTGAAAGCCTGAGACAGAGGCTACTACAAGTACAATGTATTTTATTTTGATTTGTGTGATAGCATTGGATGCCCAGTATTTGACTGGCTAAGAGACTAGTAGGAAGACAATGACAATGTCTGGTTTCCAGTTTAGTTAAAGGGAGTAGCGGCAGCAAATTTAAAAGCAGCACTATAATAGCCATTTCCGAAATGCATAACTGTACATGTGCCGGAGGCTTAGTGAGCAATACAACCATAGTTCATTTCTCTTGATAAATATACCAAGGTAAACAGTAGTGCTATAGATGAAATGGCATCCAAACAAGTAGCATGTTCACTAGTAAAACAAAGGCCATTGAAATCCCTAAATTGTTTTTGATGCATAAGGCTACTGTTGGTGATATTCCATCCCTTATAATGACACGGTCAGTACTTCTCTCCCATCGCCACTTGCCTGTGTCTGTGTGTGTCTTCCATGCTTCCTTCATTCAACCCTGCATGTAAGACTAAACCAAGCATCTCTCTCAAACATTACTGATGTCATCCTGTGATGGCCCGTTACACTCGTCCTCAGGCAGTGTGAAGCGGATGGCTCGGCTCGGCTCTTCTCCCAACCCCTCCTGATACGACTCAGCCGGAGAGCCACACACGGCAGGGACAGAGCCAGCCTCCCCAGCAGCACAGCCAGCGGCAGGGCCAGCACCAGCAGGAAGGTGGTAGAAGCGATACTGCTCGGGTCCAAGCCCCGGTCCCAGCCGTAGGTCAGCGTGTGGAGGGTGGCCATCACCAGGGCGGTGTAGCCAAGTCTGGACTAGAGGGGAGAAAACGTATTTGAATTGAACTGAATCTGGGTGATAGCCGGCTTCAGATGTACTCACTATAAGTTAATTTGGTTTGAAATCCAGTTTTTTTAAATTCAATACAATGTCAGGTCGTGAGATCCGATGGTGATGGCCCATTTTATATTGAACGTTTAAAAAAATACACTTCTGAACTTATAAATCCCCCAATACTCCATCCATACCCAATCAAACCCCTTTATGAAAGACTGTAAATGCAAACGAGGTTGGCCTACCCAGATGTACAGAACACCGGGGATCTGGCTGTTGACCTTTGAACCTTCTACATAACCTAATAACTCAACATCTTAGTGAGGTGAAAGGAAGTGGTGACTTGAGTGGTATATTATATGTGCAGTACAGTGTGGAAAAAAAGTATTTAGTCAGCCACCAATTGTGCAAGTTCTCCCACTTAAAAAGATGAGAGGCCTGTAATATTCATCATAGGTACACGTCAACTATGACAGACAAATTGAGAAAAAAAATTCCAGAAAATCCCATTGTAGGATTTTTAATGAATTTATTTGCAAATTATGGTGGAAAATAAGTATTTGGTCACCTACAAACAAGCAAGATTTCTGGCTCTCACAGACCTGTAACTTCTTCTTTAAGAGGCTCCTCTGTCCTCCACTCGTTACCTGTATTAATGGCACCTGTTTGAACTTGTTATCAGTATAAAAGACACCTGTCCACAACCTCAAACAGTCACACTCCAAACTCCACAATGGCCAAGACCAAAGAGCTGTCAAAGGACACCAGAAACAAAATTGTAGACTTGCACCAGGCTGGGAAGACTGAATCTGCAATAGGTAAGCAGCTTGGTTTGAAGAAATCAACTGTGGGAGCAATTATTAGGAAATGGAAGACATACAAGACCACTGATAATCTCCCTCAATCTGGGGCTCCACGCAAGATCTCACCCCGTGGGGTCAAAATGATCACAAGAACGGTGAGCAAAAATCCCAGAACCACACGGGGGGACCTAGTGAATGACCTGCAGAGAGCTGGGACCAAAGTAACAAAGCCTACCATCAGTAACACACTACGCCGCCAGGGACTCAAATCCTGCAGTGCGAGACGTGTCCCCCTGCTTAAGCCAGTACATGTCCAGGCCCGTCTTTAGTGCATTTGGATGATCCAGAAGAGGATTGGTAGAATGTCATATGGTCAGATGAAACCAAAATATAACTTTTTGGTAAAAACTCAACTCGTCATGTTTGGAGGACAAAGAATGCTGAGTTGCATCCAAAGAACACCATACCTACTGTGAAGCATGGGGGTGGAAACATCATGCTTTTGGGCTGTTTTTCTGCAAAGGGACCAGGACGACTGATCCGTGTAAAGGAAAGAATGAATGGGGCCATGTATCGTGAGATTTTGAGTGAAAACCTCCTTCCATCAGCAAGGGCATTGAAGATGAAACGTGGCTGGGTCTTTCAGCATGACAATGATCCCAAACACACCGCCCGGACAACGAAGGAGTGGCTTCGTAAGAAGCATTTCAAGGTCCTGGAGTGGCCTAGCCAGTCTCCAGATCTCAACCCCATAGAAAATCTTTGGAGGGAGTTGAAAGTCTGTGTTGCCCAGCGACAGCCCCAAAACATCACTGCTCTAGAGGAGATCTGCATGGAGGAATGGGCCAAAATACAAGCAACAGTGTGTGAAAACCTTGTGAAGACTTACAGAAAACGTTTGACCTGTGTCATTGCCAACAAAGGGTATATAACAAAGTAAAGTTGAGAAACTTTTGTTATTGACCAAATACTTATTTTCCACCATCGTTTGCAAATAAATTCATTAAAAATCCTACAAAGTGATTTTCTGGATTTTTTTTTCTCATTTTGTCTGTCATAGTTGACGTGTACCTATGATGAAAATTACAGGCCTCTCTCATCTTTTTAAGTGGGAGAACTTGCACAATTGGTGGCTGACTAAATACTTTTTTTCCCCACTGTATATTAGCTCACGAGTGTAGTAAAGAGGCCCAAGGGGACAGTATGACCTACAAGCTCAACATTTGTCCTTAATGAGCCCCTGTAGTCAGCGCGTGTGTGTGTCTGTGTGTGTGTTCCCTCTAATTATTAGCACAGTACAGGGCACTACAGAGAGCAGCTGAATTATAATTACCCTTGACAGGCGGGAAGGTTCACTGTCGTGACTCACCCATTTCATCCCCATCCCTAAGTATACTGAACAAAAATATAAACGCAACATGTAAAGTGTTGGTCCCATGTTTCATGAGCTGAAATAAAAAAATCCCAGAAATGTTCCACAAGCACAAAAAGCTTATTTTTCTTACATTTTGTGCACAAATTTGTTTACATCCCTGTTAGTGAGCATTTCTCCTTTGCCAAGATAATCCATCCACTTGACAGGTGTGGCATATCAAGAAGCTGATTAAACAGCATGATCATCACACAGGTTCACGTTGTGCTGAGGACAATAAAAGGCCACTTTAAAATGTGCAGTTTTGTCACAACACAATGCCAGAGATGTCTCAAGTTTTGAGGAGTGTACAATTGGCATGCTGACTGCAGGAATGTCCACCAGAGCTGTTGCCAGAGAATTGAATGTTCATTTCTCTACCATAAGCTGCCTCCAATAAAATTTTACAGAATTTGGCAGTACATCCAACTGGCCTCACAACCGCAGACCACATGTAACCACACCAGCCCAGGAACTCCACATCCGGCTTCTTCACCTGCGGGATCGTCAGAGGGAGGGTGGGGGGTATGCTGAGGAGTATTTCTGTCCGTAATAAAGCCCTTTTGTGGGGAAAAACTCATTCTGATTGGCTGGGCCTGGCTTCCCAGTGGGTGAGCCTATTCCCTCCAGGGCCCACCCATGGCTGCACTGCTGCCCAGTCATGTGAAATCCATAGATTAGGGCCTAATTTATTTATTTAAATTGACTATTTTCCTTATAAGAACTGTAACTCAGTAAAATCGTTGAGATTGTTGCATTTATACTTTTGTTCAGTATACATGTTTATTACTTTTATACTTAATGCATCTCATTTTACCAATAATTATACAAGGCTCTGTTAAGAAAGTCTGGGCAAGTTAACAGTTCCTAATACCAGCCTAACTCACTTAAAGCCATGTCCGTCTGTCGTCCGCACTATGAATCAGCAGGACTGAACTCACTACATTATGTCTGGCTGGCTGCAAGCTTAAGGGACTGCAAGACTGTAATCTTGATGGAGAATAATGCTCAAATGTTTTACTGCGGCTCCGGGCTGTTGGCAGACAGGCCATTCTGACAGGCCAAGCAGAACCCAGGCCTTTTATCACAGGGACTAGCAGCATGTGACTAATCTGGCGCCGACTGGATCAGCTTAACATACATATGAAGGGGAAGTTCTAAAAGCTCCAAAGAAGGACAAATCCCTGGAAAATGGAACCATTATAGTAAAGTTCCCCCTTTATGAATTCCGAGGCATGCGAGAAGAAGAGTTGACACGCATAGCTCAGAGGTTGTCTTTCTACAGTAGGCTACAATGTTAATGGGTTTTGCCAGTCTTCGACTGCTCCATTGACTTACTGCTCATGTACACAGAAAAGGTGTGTGTGTGCAAATGTGCTGACCTGTACGAAGCTGAACTCCCTCCAGTTGAGAGATTTGCCCACGGTGGGCAGTGAGGAGATAGCCAGCAGAGAGAGCAGGCCCAGGGCCAGGATGCCTATAGACAGATACAGCTCCATCCTTCACACCTTCTCCTCTACCCACGAGTCCTCCTGGCCTGCCTTCACCTGCACAGCAAACACACATTGTTGCTTACTGTGAGGTCAGGTGGTTACACTATAATATGCATAATCCATTACAAATGTTTTACCATATTGAAAACGTTATAAATGCTGATGAGTAGAAATGTTTTTAATGCTTATGTTTAGACCCATACATTTATACTTCAATACTAATTCATTTATAGTATGTAGGCTACACTATTCATAAATAGTTTGATGACGCTTTCTCACCTGTTTGAAGGCAGCATTGAGCAGACTGTAGCGTGCAGACCTGCGCATGGGCAAACACAGGCTATAGACGGCATGCAGGGCTGCGCAGAGGAAGGCACAGAGGCCCAACTGCTTCCGAAGCTGCAGCCAGCGATCCAACCAGTTGGGGAAGCGCCTGTACTTGGTGCCCCACGACAGCTGCAGGAAGGCAGCCACGAGGCCCGGCAGGTAGACCAGAGCCAGGGTCACCAAGGCCACCGAGGGGAGAGTCACGTTTACCACCTCCACCGGCATTTTGTAGAATGCGCTCTTCCCCGCCGTGGCGTATGGGTGGATGACGTCACGTAGGAAGTTGTAGGCGTAGAAGAAGAGGAAAAGGCAGAGGGTGGAGAGACAAGGGAGACGCCACGAAGGGAAGAGGTACAGGGGGGTGTTCTCTATCTCCTGGGCAGAGGAGAGGCGGCCCATGTCAACAGGGATGAAGCCTAGACTGCGGCAGATCTGGAGTACAGCGCTCTTGGCCCTACTGCTGTCACTGCAAATCAGCACCTGGATAGTAAAGAGAAGAGTGTCAGCTAAGGAAGGGAATCTTCACCAAGGAGAACCCAACTGAAGAGACACTATACTTCACCAATAGCCTACCCTACATCACATCGTTTAGCTACAGTGACATCGTATGACCAACACCTGTGAGAATATGGTTGCAAGATGAGAATGTGTGAAACATCTAACATTACATAAACTGCAGACATTGTCCGGTTTAGAGCAAAAAATATATAAAAACTGTACGTCCAAATGTCATTCAGAGTAGTAATGTCTGTCTGTCTGTCTCTTCTCTGGCACTGTTGTGTGTTCAGAGGACTTAGGCCTTACCTGTCTGCTGCCGTCCCGTGGCCCCGTCTGCAGGCTCCAGGCCGAGATCACATTGAAGCCCTTCACCACACTGCTCTCTGGGAAGATATCGGCCAGCTGCTCCGCGTAGGACTGCTTATCCCTGTTGATCTTAGTACCGTTACTAATGTGACAGGTTAAAGGACATATTCATAGCCTGTTATACACTAAAAAGTATTAGTAAGTTCATGGTATGTAAGGATCTTAAAATATCTAAGGTTAAAAAGATTATGCATCCAGTACTAGTTCATAGAGATTGATAAAATGCATAAATGTGTTTAAAATCCGTCAAGAGTCAAAGGGTTAATATTGTAAGAGGAATGTGTAAATGTTATATTGACTACTTTATTTTGTGGTGCCTAATTTAAGGGTAAAAGTGTTCATCTGTGATCTACTAAATGCTCTTAATCTATGAGCCTGAGATCGATTGCTCTGGTCTCCACCCAACTTCCTGGGGGAATCGCGGTCTTTTTCTCATTACACTAAATTTGTCAGTGAGGAAACATAACTGCGTCACGTTCGTGATTATTTCTCCCCTTTTTTCAGGTACGTTATTGATATGAAACGAGTTAATTTGAATGTAATAACTTGCTAACCTGTGAAGAGAGTTTAAGGTATGTGTTAGTAACATCTTGAGGAAGTTAGAGTTAAGTTGAAGAGAGTTATTAGGTGCGTGTGTGACTGTAATCTGCTTGGTTGCAGCGATATAGCTTCGTACTGAGAGTAGCTGCCATTTTATGCTAATTGTGAATGAATATGTGCGTTGTTAATAATATATTTGGGGTTATTTGTATAATGTGTTTCGAATACTTTGTTGACATGGTTGATAAATGTAGTTATGGGTTACTGAGCTAAAGCTACTTTGTGTTTGACAGTTATATTGAAACATTTGTATATGTTTTAGTGAATTACAGTTTATGCTGTTGTGACTTGAATAAGCTTTGTACCCTACAAAACTCTGGTTCCTGTAGATCTGTTGTTCTGTAAAATGTGGTATTTTTGTAAAATCATTACACTAAATTTGTCAGTGAGGAAACATAACTGCGTCACGTTCGTGATTATTTCTCCCCTTTGTCAGGGGTGTAACATTTTGGAGGCTCCGCTGAGATTGCTGCTCAGATGTCCGGCTTCCACATCCTGGTCGCTGAATTCCGAGCCAGCTAAATCCCTACATAACAACCCAGGCAGGCTGCAGTGAGGAAAGTGTTGCTGTTCGAGGGGAGCTGGAAGTTGGGGGTTAAGTACGTGTCAACTGAGGCCGTTGAGAGACCATCAGAGACAGTAAGGACCATCTAATTCAGAGTCAACTCCTGCACAGTAAAGGTTCCTCCTGTCCTGTCAACATGACAACCGCCTTGGAAGAACTACAGGAAGAGGTAGTAGGAGAATTGCACACCCTGACTAAAGACAAGTTACTAGACGTATGTGATTTCCTTGACATATCAGGCGAACAGAGAAGAGTTGTTCAAGACAAATCCCGCATATCATTGATGACTCACATTATGATGTTCCTTGAAAGAGAGGAAGTTGCAGAGTTAGAAGATGGCGGCATGTCGGAATTATTGTTACTTAAAGACAAAATGACAGAGATGATCAGTGGCATAGATAGCAAGACAGGGCAAACTGACCATGATATTGAAACAGCCAGAACACATCACAGAATAGAGGGACTGAGAACTGTAACCCCACAACAAGGGGTGGGAACTGAGCAGAGTACTGCAGACCAAGCCAGTGATTCTCTGCGCCAGCCCCAACCCCCCTGCCCATCTTCAGAGGAGCATGCAGCTCTCACCCAGTGCACAGCCCGGCTCATACTGGCGCAAAGAGTTAAAAATTTCTGGTCAGATAGGTGAACCGGGCCAGAAAGATAAACTGACTTTTTCCAGCCTTGCCCATCAGATTGAGAATGGACTTAACAGAGGCTATCCTGAGGTAGAAATAGTAGACGCAGTAATCAGGGCTATTTCTCCAGGCTCACAGCTACGCAGCTACTTGGAAGGTAAACCCCAGCTAACTCTTCCCACACTTAGATGCATCCTGCGTTCCCACTTCCAAGAGAAGAGTGCAACAGAGCTTTACAAACAGCTAGCTTCAGAAGCACAGCATAGCAAGGAGACCCCTCAAAGCTTCCTGATGCGCGTCTTAGATTTGAGGCAGAAAGTACTATTTGCGTCCCAGGAGTCAGAATCAGGGCTTAAGTATGACCCTGCTCTAGTCCAGCGCATGTGTTTACACACAGTCCTTACAGGTCTCCAGAGTGACAGTATCAGGATAGACATGCAGCCTCTCCTGCTTGATAGCGAAACATCAGATGAGGTTTTGCTAGAGAAGCTTAACATTGCTTGTGCTAATGAGATAGAAAGACGAAACAAAAAGCGTTTTAATGCCCCACAGCCTGCTACAACTGTAAGTGTAGTTCAGTTAGAAGATACGCCATCTGCAAAGTGTCCTGTGAAGGAAGCCAAAGCTAAGATACCCGCAGAACTGTTAACAGAGTTAGCTGAACTTAAGACAGGTGTAGCTTCCCTAAAAGGTCTCAGTGCAGAGATTGCTCAGATTAAGGAGACATTACAGCAGCCTATGTTTCAGTCATCGCCTTATGCCCATGCCCCACTTCCAGTTAGGAGGCCAGATAGGGACCCCCAGCCACCTGTTTCCCAGCAGCAGTATTACAGCAACTACAGTCAGCCCCAAGCACCTGACCCTGCGCAGTATCAATATGCACCTAACCTGTATACCAACCGCTCTGCTCAAGCTCCAAGGAGGTGTTTTGTCTGCCAGCAGGCCAGAACAGATGCACGCTGCACACACTGCTTCCGATGTGGGAGTGGAGAACATTTTCAAGCTGGATGTAAAATCCGGGAGTCAGACCATCCAAAGAGGCCCCTTTAAACGGGGAAGGGTTACCGCTGAGGGACAAGTGTTAACCGTAGCTACCAAAAAGTCCCAGAAATGTGCAAATTGTGCCAGAGAAGATTCATTTGAGAACCTGAAACAATGTTCATCATGTAAAGAGACACTGTACTGTTCCAAAGGATGTCAAAACCAACATTGGACTAAACATAAGGAAAAATGCACTCACCTGAAAATGGACTCTACCTGTGAAAAGCTTTCCTGTACAGAAGAAAATGCCCACTCTTTACCATCCCTAGCTCAAGGTTGCCACCCCCCATAAGGTCACCTCGCTAGTCGGTAGACAGTGCCTTGTTGAGTGTCACCTGAATCGCCACCACCTCCAAGCTCTATGGGACACAGGCTCTCAGGTATCGGTCATTGATGAACGATGGAAAGCGGAATCTCTCCCAAACGCAAGGCTGAGGGATGTTTCAGAAATTCTGGACTCACCTGATGATCTAAGATTGACGGCAGCAAATGGGACTGAAATGCCGTACCTGGGATGGATTGAAACAACTTTTCGGTTAGCCTCTGAAACTGACCAAACGAAGGAACTGATCATCCCAGTGCTGGTAATGAAAGGCTGTCACCTATCTCATCCCATCATAGGTTTCAATGTTATTGAGCACATCCTGACAATGACCGAAAAGACTAAACGGTACAGTACAGTGAAAAAAGCTTTCCCAAGCCTCAAAAGAAATAAGGTGAGGGCTTTTATACAGGCTGTTAGTGCAGAACAGACAGATGAATACGCAGTGAAAACCAAGAAAGAGAAGGTTGCTGTACCAAAACACAGTAGCATTCAGATTGAGTGCCGGGTAGCTTCCCAGCCTTTCAAAGATGACATGACAATGCTTTTCCAGCCAGACCTGAACCCGCAGTGGCCAGATGAACTTGAGTTCTTTGACACACTAGTCAGAGTTAAGAAAGGTGTTTTTCCAGTTGTCATGCTTGATGTCTCTAACCCCACTGACCACGACATTGCCCTGCTAGGACGCACCATAATCGGTACAGTACAAACCATTATGACTGTGTTACCTGCCCAAGTCTTTGAAAAAGCTGTCACCCCAGCCACAGTGAATCACACTAGTGTTCAAACTCCATGTACTGCTACTGAACAGTGGGATCCACCAGTAGGTTTAAGTCACCTAACCGAAGAACAGAGAGAGGTTGTTAGGAAAATGCTTAGAGAAGAGTGTCACTCCTTCTCCAGATCAGACAATGACATTGGCTGCATTGAACGATTGAAAATGACTATTTCTCTAAAGGACTCTGAACCAGTCAAGCGCACATACATGTCAGTGCCCAGGCCACTGTATCAGGAGATGAAGGGTTACCTTCATGACCTCATAGCCCAGGGTTGGGTTAGGAAGTCAAACTCTTCATATTCTTCACCTGTCGTGTGCGTTAGGAAGAAGGACGGGACCCTCCCGGTTGTGTATAGATTACAGAGACCTGAACAGAAAGACACATCCCGACCGCCAGCCCATCCCTCGGGTCCAGGACATCATGGACAGTTTAGGTGGTAATTCCTGGTTCTCCCTTTTAGATCAGGGAAAAGCATATCACCAAGGGTTCATCTCTGAAGAAAGCAGATCACTGACAGCATTTGTGACCCCATGGGGACTATATGAGTGGATACGTATGCCATTCGGCCTCATGAACGCCTCCTGCAGCTTTTCAGCGTTGTATGGAGGAATGTTTGGAAGGGCTCCGGGGACAACATCTGCATTCCTTATCTGGACGACACGCTAGTTTTCAGTAAAACTTTCGACAGCCATGTGAATGATGTGCAAAAGGTTTTGCAGCGTCTCAGAGAGTATGGCATCAAACTCAAGCCAAGTAAGTGTGATCTCTTTAAACCCCAGGTCCGTTATTTGGGCAGAATAGTGTCTGCAGACGGCAGCAAAGTTGACCCAGCCGATTTTGAAGCAGTAAGAGCATTGAAAGAGATCAGACCACAGACTGTGGGCCAGCTCAGAAAAATGCTTGGTTTACTCACTTACTACAGACAGTACATCAAAGACTTTTCTAGGAGGGCCAGCTGTCTGTATGACCTCCTGAAAGCAGATTCAGAGAAATTACCTGACCACCCACGGAAAGCAAAAACAAAGAAAGTAAGTCATGTGGTGCCCTCAAACAAGCCAATCCTGTGGACTGACCAGCATCAACAGGCACTTGAACAGCTGATTGAGTGTCTGCTTCACCCACCAGTCTTAGGTTTCCCTGACTTCACTCAGCCATTTGTTGTACACACTGATGCGTCACACCAAGGCTTGGGAGCAGTTCTTTATCAAGAGCAAGATGGGAAGCTTAGGGTCATTGCTTATGGCTCTCGAACCTTAACAGCAGCTGAGAAGAACTATCACTACCACTCTGGCAAGCTAGAATTTCTAGCTCTAAAATGGGCAATCACTGATAAGTTCCATGATTATTTGTACTATGCTCCGACCTTCACTGTATACAGTGATAACAACCCGCTGAGCTACATTCTGTCTACTGCAAAACTGAATGCAACCACTTCCAGGTGGGTTGCAGAATTGGCTGATTTCCACTTTACAATAAAGTACAGGCCAGGCAGAGAGAACGGTGATGCAGATGCTTTGTCAAGGATGCCACTGGATGTAGAGTCACTGATGAGAGAATGTTCTGAGGAGCTTCCACCAGACACCATTGCCGCCACTATACAAGCAGTAGAGGTACAGAAAGAGCCTTTTGTGCCTTGGTCAATTTCAGCTGCATCTATGTCAGTATCAGCTGAAGGTGAGACAACTACAGCAACAATCAGCTCGATCCCAAAAGAGGGGATAAGAGAGGCACAAGAGTCTGATCCGGTCATCCGTCCTGTGCTCGATTTCAAGCTGTCTGGTTCCAAACCGCCAGTTAAAGAGCAAAAGGAATTCAGTCCAAAGACAAAATGCCTATTCAGAGAATGGGACAAATTGACAATCGACAGTGATGGTATTCTTTACAGAATCACTACAGCCCGCAAGCAGTTAGTTCTACCAGAGCAGTACAAAGGTAAAGTGATGGAAGAGTTGCACAATAACATGGGACACCAAGGTACTGACCGCACTGTATCACTAGTACGTGACCGCTTCTTCTGGCCTTATATGCAATCTGACATTGAGCACTATGTGACTAAAACTTGTAGCTGTGTCAAGCAGAAAAAGCCAGGCCATGAAACAAGAGCTCCTCTGACAAACATTGTGACAACACAGCCATTTGAACTGGTATGTATAGATTTCCTCCATCTCGACAGATGCAAAGGGGGATATGAGTACATCCTCGTGATTGTTGACCATTTTACACGTTTCACTCAAGCCTACGCCACCACATCAAAGTCAGGAAAAACTGCTGCAAATCTCATCTTCAATGACTTTGCCCTGAAGTTTGGGTTCCCCTCCCGCATCCACCATGACCAAGGGGGAGAATTCGAAAATCAGTTGTTCCATCAGTTAAAGAAACTCAGTGGCATGGCGGGGTCCAGAACAACACCCTACCACCCGATGGGGAACGGTCAAGTGGAACGAATGAACAGAACATTGTTGCAAATGCTAAAGACACTAACTGAGACACAAAAGTCAAACTGGAAGGAGTCTCTAAACAAACTGGTTTATGCCTATAACTGCACCCGTTGCGAAGTGACTGGCTATTCACCATTTTATCTTCTGTTTGGGAGATCCCCAGGCTTCCAGTTGATATGTTCTTTGGATTGTGCACAGAGGCAGGTTCCAGTAACCAGCGAGACTACGTGGAGAACTGGAAACGAGGAATGGAAGAAGCATACGCCATTGCAAATGAAAATGCTCAGAAAGCTGCTGAAAGAAGTAAAAAGTACTATGACACTAAAGTTAGGAGTTCAGTGCTACAGCCTGGCGAGCGAGTTCTGATTAAAAACCTGACACCAAGAGGAGGACCAGGCAAACTCCGTAACTATTGGGAAGATCAAATTCACACAGTAGTGAGACAAATGGGTTCAGACCTGCCGATTTATGAGTTGAGACCAGAAAAGGGTAGGGGACGCTCCCCGGGTCCTGCACAGAAACCTGCTCATGTCCTGTGACCACTTACCTTTTGAGAAACAACCAGAAATGACTAAAGATGACAAAAGTAAGAAAAAGAGACATCAGCCTGGATCACAGCCTATAGATTCTGATGAAGACAGCGGGGATGAATATGACCTTCATCATGAGCCGCTACAGGTCCCCACATTTCCTACAGTACCTGAGAGGTATGCTGAACCAGCGAGAGAGTCGGAAAACAGGCCCCCACCAGTGAAACAAACAGTTGCGGTGCCAGTTCCTGATATGCTACCAGCACAGCCGCTTGTTGAAAATCAGCTGGAGGAGAAAACAACAGTTAAAGAACTGCCTGCTGAGGAGATGAACTTGCCTGCTGAAAATGTGCCTGATGATCGTCCACTAAGTGCCTTTCCTTCATTAACTGCTGCTGCTGAACCTGAGGAACCAGCTTACCAGCTGCCACAAAGAGAGAGACACCCTCCAAGACGTATCACCTATGATCAGCTTGGTATCCCTTCCTGCTACAGTATCCAGCCACAGCCACAGTTGTTCCCTGTCTACCCTGCACCAGGACTGGTTCCATGGCTGCCATCACTACAGCGATATTACCTTCAGCCACCCTACATGTATGGACTTCAGCAAACTTGAGGCCACAGACAGAGTTGACATGTTTGACCATGGACTACTGACTGATTTCACAGACTTTCACGAGACAATTAGCAGACTATGCATAGAGATCATTAAAACTGATGGACTGTTGACAATAGTATGAGAAAAGACTGCTTATGGACTGTTTATACAGCTGGTCAACAGATATGGACTGTGAATATAACTTCTTGGTTCTATTTGAACTGTGAACTTTGACCTCTGCTCAAGGACTATCTTACAGAAGAGGATTTTCTACGTCCAGTGCTTATAGACTGTTTAAGAAGACAATGTTGGTAATGTTGGGACAACATTTATTTTGTCGGGGAGAGTGTGACAGGTTAAAGGACATATTCATAGCCTGTTATGCACTAAAAAGTATTAGTAAGTTCATGGTATGTAAGGATCTTAAAATATCTAAGGTTAAAAAGATTATGCATCCAGTACTAGTTCATAGAGATTGATAAAATGCATAAATGTGTTTAAAATCCGTCAAGAGTCAAAGGGTTAATATTGTAAGAGGAATGTGTAAATGTTATATTGACTACTTTATTTTGTGGTGCCTAATTTAAGGGTAAAAGTGTTCATCTGTGATCTACTAAATGCTCTTAATCTATGAGCCTGAGATCGATTGCTCTGGTCTCCACCCAACTTCCTGGGGGAATCGCGGTCTTTTTCTCATTACACTAAATTTGTCAGTGAGGAAACATAACTGCGTCACGTTCGTGATTATTTCTCCCCTTTTTCAGGTACGTTATTGATATGAAACGAGTTAATTTGAATGTAATAACTTGCTAACCTGTGAAGAGAGTTTAAGGTATGTGTTAGTAACATCTTGAGGAAGTTAGAGTTAAGTTGAAGAGAGTTATTAGGTGCGTGTGTGACTGTAATCTGCTTGGTTGCAGCGATATAGCTTCGTACTGAGAGTAGCTGCCATTTTATGCTAATTGTGAATGAATATGTGCGTTGTTAATAATATATTTGGGGTTATTTGTATAATGTGTTTCGAATACTTTGTTGACATGGTTGATAAATGTAGTTATGGGTTACTGAGCTAAAGCTACTTTGTGTTTGACAGTTATATTGAAACATTTGTATATGTTTTAGTGAATTACAGTTTATGCTGTTGTGACTTGAATAAGCTTTGTACCCTACAAAACTCTGGTTCCTGTAGATCTGTTGTTCTGTAAAATGTGGTATTTTTGTAAAATCATTACACTAAATTTGTCAGTGAGGAAACATAACTGCGTCACGTTCGTGATTATTTCTCCCCTTTGTCAGGGGTGTAACACTAACATCCACCAGAATCTTCCCCACTAGCGGCTCCCTCAGCCCAGCCAGGGTGGAGTAGTGCTCGGGGAAGAGGGCCACGAACACCAGGTCGGCCTGGGTGGCAGCCTGGTGCTGGGTGGTCACCTCAGCCTCCTCGGGAAAGAGGGAGGCACAGCGCTTGGGGTTGCGGCTGCCCACCACCACCCGGTACCCGGAAGCTACCAGCCCGGTGGCTAAGGAGCGGGACAAGTCACCTGTGCCCAGGATGCCAACCAAGGGGGTACCTGGATCGGAAATTGAGGTTTTGAGGTGTCTGGGGCTGGGGCTGGCACCACCCCATATTAGAGGCTTCTTCATCTCCTCCTGGGGCATCCTGTCCTGCGCTGAAAAAAACAAAAGGTCACTAACAGTGTCACATGTCTATCAATAGACAATTGTGTCTGTGCAGCATTCAATGTAAAGATGATTTTGTTATTGACACAAATTAACACTGATGTACTACTTGATTCAACTGGCAAACTAGCTAGCTAGCTAATGCAACCTGCTTATAACTGCTATAGCTAGCTAGCTAGCTAGCTAACTAACTAACTAGCTAACTAACTAACTAACTAACTAACTCTACTACTACTACTACTACTACTACTACTACTACTACTCCTCCTCCTCCTCGCAGGCTAACGAAGTTACTAGCTAGACATCCTTTATTTGTGCACACCTCTTGCAGGTGTACTGCCTTCAATACTTAGACAATGAGGTATTGAAGCCAGGGCTACGCAAATTGATATTCTAGCTAGCTACTCCTACTCCAAAGGAGAACTCATGTTAGCTAGCTAACAGTTAGCTAGCTGAGCTGGCTACCTACCTGTCCTTGCTTGGTTGAACGCAATGCTAGCTAGCTAAGAAAGTTAGCTAGCTAACATTTGGGCAAAAATATAGAACACAGAAGTACCAACTATTTTCGACAAAATTGGTCAACTTCTATAAATGTCCTATGTATACTTTAACTAACTAGCTACAGCAAAACAGTAGACACAAATAACTTTTTTAATTCATCTTGGTTGGCTCACCTCCTTTCTTGACGTCTGTGTATTTTTGTCCTATGCTCATAACTTTGTGACGCAGAAATCTGTCCCCACCCCAACCGCGCCTCTGTGTGAAGAAGATAAATTCCTCGCCAAACTGACATGAAAGCTGACCTACAGTAGGCTAGGACTGGCCCATTAAGTTAACAGTAGCTACAGTATAAGTTATTCCTAGCAAGAAGACAGTAGACAACCCATAATTAACATGGTTCGAAAAGCTCTGACTCTTATGTAAATTGATTGCAGTGTCTATGGGTATTTAGAATTTTTATTTCAAGATGTTCTCTGTGGTGCATTAATTTTACATTGGATGTTTGGCTTGCTGTATCACAAGTTTATTTTCCATGGGGATCTTAAATGCTGTTGTTAAAAGTCAGCCCTGGGATTTACTGTAAATTAAAAACATAGGCCCACTAAAAGTAAAAGGGAGATTTGACTGCAGGTCAGAGGCTGTCAACACAGCTGTAACAGTCTGCCTTTGCCAGCTGTAGAAGGTTAAATGTATCCTTCTGGCTTACATGGTTTCCTCTCTCTCTCTCTCTCTCTCTCTCTCTCTCTCTCTCTCTCTCTCTCTCTCTCTCTCTCTCTCTCTCTCTCTCTCTCTCTCTCTCTCTCTCTCTCTCTCTCTCTCTCTCTCTCTCCTCACATAACCTACATTTGTCGATTTTCCATCCATTTGTAAATTATGGTTATTGATGGCTAACACTTGGGATGTTGAAGTAAAGTAAATCACTGGAATTGAAACTGTCATTTTGTGGCTATGACCTATGATGGAGATATTGTAATCTAATTTTGGAAGGTCATGTGACATTGATTGTGCAATTTGTTTGACATGAGTAGGCTACATCTGAATGTTATGTGACTCCAGTGCCATGCCACTCCTATGAAATGATAAGTGATCTAATGAGAATGAGATATGACAAGGTTTTGTCTCTATCCAGATTCAGGAGATTCAAGGCTACTTGATTCAAGGCTACAGTGCATAGGCCTACATAATGTAAGTAGGCTAAAGACAATTAACCAACGACTGTAGCAGTCCGTTCCATTTCATAAGATGGTTATGAAGACATTTCTGTCAGCCACCGCCTTATATTGCTGCAGCATTTTTAGGCCACTTTAAACTCTGACTTTACACTCCGAGATCCGTTATGGCATCAGTGTCTGTGGTTAATTTAATCTCAGCAGACAGCTCTATCTGGGCTCATGTTGGATGCCAGGCATGTCCGAACTATTTCCCCGCCTGCCTTGCTCCCAAGCCCTGGCTGCTCCTCCGTATTACTGTAACCTTCCCGGCTCCGTCGGTCAAGATGAGCGTGGAAAGCTGGAATTTCTGTGGAAAGCCTCAGCCTTGATCACAGAATCACACAAATATATGACCATCAGCAGCCGTCCGTGACAGATTTGGAGTGTAATATCACACTGATCCATCTTGTAATCTATAAATCACAGAGCATTTCATGTGATTTATTGGAAATAAATGACTGTCTTTGATACAGGACCACATTTCTTTTCATGAAGATTGTATACATATTTCATATACATTAGCCTATGTTTCAGTCTATTTTAACATCTAAGATTTCCCTTCATGCCAACAACTGTAAGAATGCATTTGCTGGCCTCCTGAGTGGCGCAGTGGTCTAAGGCACTGCATCGCAGTGCTAGAGGTGTCACTACAGACCTGGGTTCGATCCCAGGCTGTGTCGCAGTTGGCTGCGACCGGGAGACCCATGAGGTGGCGCACAATTGGCTCAGCGTCATCCTGGTTAGGGAGGGTTTGGTCGGCCGGGATGTCCTTGTCCCGTTGTGCTCTAGCAACTCCTTGCGGCGGGCTGGGCGCATGCACGCTGACATCGGTCGCCAGTTGTACGGTGTTTCCCGCCGACACATTGGTGCGGCTGGCTTCTGGGTTAAGTGAGCAGTGTGTCAAGAAGCAGAGCGGCTTGGCGGGGTCGTGTTTCGGAGGATGTGTGGCAATGGACCTTCGCCTCTCTCTCTCGAGTCCGTACGGGAGTTGCAGCGATGGGACAAGACTGTAACTACCAATTGGGGAGAATAATGCATTTGCCTACCAGCAGCAGATAACCATTGTCACATTCAGTTTGCTTATAGTGAGGTGTTAAGTTATTTATCTTCTACAACATGTTTTAAGTTTTTAATGTAAAGATTTGATTTGTAACAGAACAAGGGACTACCGGTCACTCTGTGACCTCTAGGGTCAAAGGTCAACAGAAATCCAGCCAAGTCTAAAAACCTTCCTCCACGTCATCCACTGGCACCATGTCAACCACTGCCCAAATCTTTTCATTATGAGCTGGGCAGTGGGCACTAATGCAGCCCAGGGGACCATGACTCTGTGAGTCCAGTCTTACTGCATCAGATAACGCAGACTGGGCTGGAGAACTGGGTCAGGCTAGAGTTGGAGCCTGGGAGCAGACATTTATAGCCAGCAGTAGCAACGCATGTTCAATGTGTAGACAATGGAACACTTTGGTGCTTCAAAATCGGACACATACACAGAGAGTGGCGCAGATCAATGTCAAATGCTGTGTTTAGCTAGGATTCGATCTTTAATTTTGCTGAAATTTTGCTGATGATATTTCAATGGGCATTGCTCATTTGAATCACATAATTTCAAAAAATGTATTGCATTGTACCAGTTATTATTATTCACCAACTACTTCTCAGATATAGTTCAATGTGTCAAATCGGAGGGCCTGTTGTCTGGACCTATGGCAGTCTCTATGGGGGTGCCAAAGGGTTCAATTCTTGGGCCGACTCTTTTCTCCGTGTATATCAATGATGTCGCTCTTGCTGCTGGTGACTCTCAGTTCCACCTCTACGCAGACGACACCATTTTGTATACATCTGGCCCTTCATTGGACACTGTGTTAACAAACCTCTAAATGAGCTTCAATGCCATACAACACTCCTTCAGTAGCCTCCAACTGCTCTTAAACACTAGTAAAACTAAATGCTTACTCTTCAATCGAACGCTGCTGGCACCCGCCCACCCGACTAGAATCACTACTCTCGACGGGTCTGACCTAGAGTATGTGGACAACTACAAATACCTAGGTGTCTGGTTAGACTGTAAACTCTCCTTCCAGACTCACATTAAGTATCTCCAATCCAAAGTTAAATCTAGAATCGCTTCCTATTTCGCAACAAAGCCTCCTTCACTCATGCTGCCAAACATGCCCTCGTAAAACTGACTATCCTACCGATCCTTGACTTCGGCGATGTAATTTACAAAATAGCCTCCAACACTCTACTCAGCAAATTGGATGTAGTCTATCACAGTGCCATCCATTTTGGCACCAAAGCCCCATATACTACCCCCCCACTGTGACCTGTACGCTCTTGTTGGCTGGTCCTCACTACATATTAGTCGCCAAACCCACTGGGTCCAGATCATCTATAAATCACTGCTAGGCAAATCCCCGCCTTATCTTAGCTCATTGGTCACCATAGCAACACCCACCCGTAGTATGCGCTCCAGCAGGTATATCTCACTGGTCATCCCCAAAGCCAACACCTCCTTTGGCCGCCATTCCTTCCAGTTCTCTGCTGCCAATGACTGGAACGAATTGCAAAAATCTCTGAAGCTGGAGACTCTTATCTCCCTCACTAACTTTAAGCATCAGTTGTCAGAGCACCTTACCGATCACTGCACCTGTACACAGCCCATCTGAAATGAGCCCACCCAACTACCTCATCCCTATATTGTTATTTATTTTGCTCATTTGCACCCCAGTATCTCTATTTGCACATCATCTCTTGCACATCTATCATTCCAGTGTTAATACTAATTGTAATTATTTTGCACTATAGCCTATTTATTGCCTTACCTCCATAACTTGCTACATTTGCACACACTGTATATATATTTTCTGTTGTATTTTTGACTTTATGTTTTGTTTTACCCCATATGTAACTCTGTTGTTGTTTTTATCGCACTGCTTTGCTTTATCTTGGCCAGTTCGCAGTTGTAAATGAGAACTTGTTCTCAACTGGCTTACCTGGTCAAATAAAGGTGAAATAAAAATTTAAAAAAATATTCTGCATGTTCCTAACTAAGGTTGGATATGCTGGGCTATGTGACGTTTGATTGAGTCCTATACCTCCATTGGCATCTGAAAACATAGCATCCTCCTGACGAGTTGTGTGATTAGGGACATTGTACCTAATGACTGTATCACAGGGCAGCAGTTCATTGCAATGACCTCCATAGCATGGATAGTGGTGCACCATCCCGTCCTCTTTCCCTTGTTTTGTTATCGCCCAAAGGTGTATTGTACAAATCCCTGGGAAAGGTCACATCAGCAGCCATGTGAGTAATGAGGCAGTAAGCATTTATCCTTTGTTGATGGAAACAAATGTGTTTCTACTGAACTGGATGGAGCACAGATAAGAGTTTGGTTTCACTTGTGCTAAATGAAACAGGTCCAACTTAATATACAATTGATCCTCAGATAAAAGCTCATACATTTTACTTGTATTCTTATGTGAGTGGTGTGGTGCATTTCTTTGATTGATTGAAATGTAATGGATGCTATATATAGAAAACAGAGGGGAGTTTTGAGATCCATTATACACATTGTGGATCGTACGAGAACCAGTGTACCGGAGATTCCTTTCCTTTTCAAACACAACAGCTTGCCATATCTTTGGCCACTCAGAAACTCTACATCGCCTTGAGTTATGCAGTTACTCTGATGTGGGTCAACCATGTCATGTTGTCCTTCTCTTTGAGGAACTGTTTGATCTGGACTTGAAATGACTCTAATGCAAACCTACATACTTTTATGACCACTAATCTCTTTATGTGTACGTTTTCAGTGACCTGTTACTATATCATTTTGGATTTCGAGATTAGCGAGATAATCCAGATAGCTAAAGTGATAACATGAGATTGAATCTGTCTTGGAGATAGCCAGGCCTGTTGCTGATGAAATGATAGCTCAAGTCCACCCACCTCCTAAGGGATATGTCTGGATCTGACATTGTGCCAGCAGCCAGCATCAGCTCACGTCCTCCACGTGTTAGTCTATCAACAATGGGACTCTGATAGTGTTAGGTTGAATCACTCTTTTCGTGTCTGAGATAGAGAGATTATGTTTTCACATGCAATGGTGGGAAAAGCAGGACATCAATTATATGGGCAATGTAATCTTGATATGGGATGTCCATCACCTTATTTGTGTGGCTTTATTCCTCTTAGAAAAACCTACCAATATCACAGAAATACAAACATTTAAACTGGCTACGGATTCACACATAATTTTGGTATCTTTGGTATCCAATGGACTGATAGTGTGGGAGTGCTGGTTTAACATCTACTGTAGTTACAATGAATAAATAACAGGCATAAGCAAACTTTGTCTCATTGGATTTTATAAGAAGTATTATAATCACAAGATGCTTGAGTTTATTTATTTTTTCTAAGTATGCTATGCTCCACTGCATCCTTTTTTCTGGCAAAATAGCCTATGTGAGAAAGAGAAAATTAGTGACATCCCTTACCACAAACATAGTTTACTGTTGAAAAGGTGCACTTATATCAACCTCAGAATTACATTGACTAAAATAGATTAATTTGGATTGTTGTGGCAAAAAGGTGAGCTGGATTAAATAATGTAGTACCTAAAAAAGCCTTAAAATGTCCAGGGGAAGAGTCAACACATGTAGAAGTCCCAGGGGTGGACATGTGATCCCAACCAGAGTCCCATTCACCATCATCTGAACACAAATCAGGAGAGTCTTAATCAATTGTTAACTAAATGTAAACCATGTGCTAGAGAAAAAAAACATTAATTGAAGTCTGAACCCTGTTAGGATATAGAGTAGTCAATGGTGGACATTATTTTGCTCACCAGCCCAATCAGGCTTGTTACAAGAGTAGAGAGGATATTTACTATCCAAAAGGTCACTTACCTTCCGGCACACACATCGGTGAGAGAGGTCTGAGCATGTGAGCCAGGGCAGTGTCTGATATTCCAGGCCCAGCTTTGGTAGTTGTACCTGGATAACCTGAATATTTGCTAATTGGAGCACCTGTTACGAATGGAAATCAGTGTTATATAAGGTATATGACTAGCTGACAATTCTCTCTCTCTCTCTCTCTCTCTCTCTCTCTCTCTCTCTCTCTCTCTCTCTCTCTCTCTCTCTCTCTCTCTCTCTCTCTGTGTGAAATGTGAGCTAGCTAAAGCATAATCACCTGCTTTCACTGAATATGGGTTAACTCCATTTTGGGCTCTTTGGAAACCCTGTGGTGGAGGTGAATCTAAGAAATCCTTGGCCCTTTGGAAACCCTGTGGTGGAGGTGAATGGAAGACATTCTGGGCCCTTTGGCAACCCTGTGGTGGAGGTGAATCGAACCAATTCTGGGCCCTTTGGCAACCCTGTGGTGGAGGGAAATAATCCGATAGGCAGGGAGGAGGTGGAGTACTTTTGGTCTGTGGAACTGAAGTTTCCATGTCTTTTTGTCTTTTTTTTATGTTGCTTCAGCAGACCCTTCAGCTCAAACATGACATGCTTCATAATTGGAGCGATGGGCAGCTCAGCCACGATGAGCTTCACTGGTGGAGAGATGGGAAGCTCAAACATGATGGGCTTCACTAGTGGAGAGATGGGCAGCTCAGCTACGATGGGCTTCACTGGTGGAGAGATGGGAAACTCAACCATGATGGGCTTCACTGGTGGAGAGATGGGAAGCTCAACCATGATTGGCTTCACTGGTGGAGAGATGGGAAGCTCAACCACGATGGGCTTCACTGGTGGAGAGATGGGGAAGCTCAACCATGATTGGCTTCACTGGTGGAGAGATGGGCAGCTCAACCACAATGGGCTTCACTGGTGGAGAGATGGGAAGCTCAACCACAATGGGCTTCACTGGTGGAGAGATGGGAAGCTCAACCATGATGGGCTTCACTGGTGGAGAGATGGGCAGCTCAGCCACGATGGGCTTCACTGGTGGAGAGATGGGAAGCTCAACCAAGATGGGCTTCACTGGTGGAGAGATGGGAAGCTCAGCCAAGATGGGCTTCACTGGTGGAGAGATGGGCAGCTCAACCACAATGGGCTTCACTGGTGGAGAGATGGGAAGCTCAACCATGATGGGCTTCACTGGTGGAGAGATGGGCAGCTCAGCCACGATGGGCTTCACTGGTGGAGAGATGGGCAGCTCAACCACAATGGGCTTCACTGGTGGAGAGATGGGAAGCTCAACCATGATGGGCTTCACTGGTGGAGAGATGGGCAGCTCAGCCACGATGGGCTTCACTGGTGGAGAGATGGGAAGCTCATCCATGATGGGCTTCACTGGTGGAGAGATGGGCAGCTCAGCCACGATGGGCTTCACTGGTGGAGAGATGGGAAGCTCACCCAAGATGGGCTTCACTGGTGGAGAGATGGGAAGCTCAGCCACGATGGGCTTCACTGGTGGAGAGATGGGCAGCTCAACCACAATGGGCTTCACTGGTGGAGAGATGGGAAGCTCAACCATGATGGGCTTCACTGGTGGAGAGATGGGCAGCTCAGCCACGATGGGCTTCACTGGTGGAGAGATGGGCAGCTCAACCACAATGGGCTTCACTGGTGGAGAGATGGGAAGCTCAACCATGATGGGCTTCACTGGTGGAGAGATGGGCAGCTCAGCCACGATGGGCTTCACTGGTGGAGAGATGGGCAGCTCAGCCACGATGGGCTTCACTGGTGGAGAGATGGGCTATAGATAGTGGTATAGAAAGAGAAGTTTAGTCCAGAAACAACATATAATCAATTACAATGTAATAGACGCATGGCCTAAAACATATCTGTTTGCTTACTTATGAATATGCAAACCATAATAATCATCCCCTCCCTCATCATCCATTCTAACTCTGCTGTCTCATCCAACGAATAAACATACCTGTGCCCTACTCTGTGAGAACAACAGGGTAACACAATACCACATGAAGAACTTAGATTGGTACTCCTGACACTTCTGCCATGCAATCTCAATCATCTCCTCAAGAGTCCCAACGCTACAGGAGAGGAAACACACCAGGTTGTTTAGAATGTGTGGAAAGAGGCTTCATACCGTCGATACGAAACAGTCTTTATATTTCAGATCTGAACTCAATCTAGGTACTCTGGGTAATCCAGGTAATCTGAAACTCCATTACATTGGTCCAACATCTCAATCAACTTCACTGTAAAGGCAGTGTAATCATAGCACTCCAAATCCCAAAATGAATGTATCTGGTGGATTGTGTAGCTGTGCAGATGTCAATGCTGTGTTAACGAACAAAGTGCTTACTTTGCAAGAGGCCAAGGGGATGCTGCGAGGAATCCAGGCTGCTCCTGTGGGCTCTGCAGAGGGAGATCAGAGGAAGTAGGGAGGGGGAGATGGGCAGGAGCATCGACAATCTGAGAAGAACCAGCCTCTATTTCCCATTTGGCCCCTTGACCAGGTTGATCCTGGTCATACTTGTAGCGCATACTCATAGTTGTACTCGTTGTTGTTTAGGGTCCACCTCTCTGTAAAAGAATGAGAGCAGAAGCTTGATCCTCTCATTTCCATAAAGGAATGGTAATACAATGATTAAACCAAGACCCAACAGAGGTGTGAAATGCTTACCCCAATGGCCATGTTCTTCATTCCAGTGGAAATATCCATAATCATCGCCCACGTAAAACCCGTCTGCATCAGCCTTAACAACATAATCAACATGGAGACAGTCAGGTGAGAACAACTTTAAAGAGCAAAACCTGTTATCAAAGCAAAAAAGCTGGAAGGTACAGTATAAATTGAATCCCTTTTTAATGTTCTCAGAATGTATTGGAGAAAACATTGTACCGAGACCTTTTAAAGCTAGAATCCTTAATTGAAACAATAACAAAGCGGACACCCCACCTCTCTTTTGGTAAAAACTAAGGGATGGGCCTGGAGAAATATAACCACTCTCAAATTCAGACAGAGCTGGCCATCCATGATATCAAAATTACAGTTTTAACCATGTTTTAAGGTTATACAGTGTTGTTTTCATTACATTTACATTGTTTACACACATTGGAGTAAAACAAGCTTCTATTTTGGGTTCTGATGGGGTACATATGACAGTTGAATTAAGATCATGAGGCATTTATAATTATATTCTTCAAGAATCAAATGGGTATATATCATTAACCTCTTAAGGATCGTACACTTTCTTTTGCCTAAAATGACATACCCAAATCTAAATGCCTGTAGCTCAGGACCTGAAGCAAGGATATGCATATTCTTGATACCATTTTAAAGGAAACACTTTGAAGTTTGTGAAAATGTGAAATGAATGTAGGAGAATATAACACATTAGATCTGGTAAAAGATAATACAAACAAAAAAACATGTGTTTTCTATATATTTTTTGTTCCATCATCTTTGAAATGCAAGAGAAAGGCCACAATATAATAATGCTGTTTAGGCACAATTTAGATTAATCAGAGCAAGATTACTGAATGTAACGCACATTATTTACCTTCAGAGAGGTGAATGTATCAAACCAGTTGCCGTAGAGGTTAATTAATAAGTCCAACAATGGATGTAGCAACTAAGGGTTCTAGTTTTAAGGAACCAAACAGCTAATGTTGGGAATATCTTGAAAAACTTCCAGTCCTAGACCTATGTCCCTGGAATCTTCTGACTGTAACATCATACTACTGACATTCCATGGACCAAAAGAAAACGTATTGAATGTTGCCAGAACTTCCTGGAGAAATACGTTACATAAAGAACATTATAAACTGGGTGGTTTGAGCCCTGAATGCTGATTGGCTGACAGCCGTGGTATATCAGACCGTATACCATGGGTATGACAAAACACTTATTTTTTCTACTCTAATTACGTTGGTAACCAGTTTATAATAGCAATAAGGCACCTCTGGGGTTTGTGATATATGGCCAATATACCATGGCTGAGGGCTGTGTCCAGGCACTCCACGTTGCGTTTTGCCTTTGCATCGTGCATAAGAACAGCCCTTAGCCTTGGTATATTGGCCATATACCAGACCCCCTCTGGCCTTATTGCTTAAGTAACCCACTGGGCACAGACATAATTTCAACATCTAGTTTGGAATTCAGTTTGGTTGAGTTGTCAACTAAGGTGAATTCAACTTGAAATCAACAACAACAAAAATCACTGGGTACTTGCTAACTCTGGTCAATGGTGATAGTGTGGAGAAACTCACACTACCGCCCTGAACCAGAGCTAAATATGCTACTCGCTACCGCCCTGCTCCAGAGTGAGGTGTTTGATTACTCACATTATATGGATCCATAGTTGCCGGATCCATGGTTAGCCTATCTTCAACACAGACGCACCATCCAACATCTCCGGTAAAATTTACGGTAAGGTCTCCAACATCCGGAACAACAGACCGTAATGGTTTCCAAGAGTGATCCAAGTAGTAGTCTCCAGAAACAATTCGTTGCTACTAATAAACGAAAATCGATTGCTCGGGGTTATTTATAGGCTAGATAACGTCACAATACTAATCGTCAGATTGGAACTCACAGAGATTCTGTAGCTCATTCTGTAAATGTTTTAACTCTACTTTGAGTCATAATGTAAGTAATTACACTGCACGCGACCACTATTGACATGGGACGGGTTGTTCATTTGAGTCAAATATTTGGCTACTTCCTTGTGTTTGTTTATAATTGAAAATCAATAAACAATTTATCGTAAAGTTTTGGTCACTCACATTTGTCTCGATTGATTGTTTCTAAATATTTCCCGCAAATGTTCCACTAGTAGCCTAGGCCTAGCCAACAAGACAAAATAGGTTTCAAGGGAACACACAGCAACACATTAAATTACTATTCTGTTCTATTTATGGGAACACCTATAGGGAACACGCATAGGAACGTGCATAGGAAATGTTTAGTCTGTCTGCATTACCAGTGTCTATTGGTAGCTTATAATGACAGACTCAATCACAAGGGATGACCGCGAATAAATGTTAGCTTTGCTGTTAGCTGATTGCTTATCTGCTGAGACAGGGTGGTAGATGTTAAACCCCAGCTCTAGAACATAAGGATTAACAGATTTGTTTCAGACATGAAGCCGTCACTTTCTTAGAGATTGAAGACAGAATACAAGAATGTGTGAATGTAAATGTAGGTTGACTTGGATGGTGTGGGGTATGCCATTTGTTACAAAGGGGAGGTGACGAACTAATGAACTAATGACGAACTAATTAATGAAACAAATATTAGATAGGCCTACAGCAAAATTACTAAATTGTTATGTTGCTTTTAAAGCGCATTGATACATAGGCTAAATGTTTTGATGCATGTGGATTTCCAGTTGGGCGCCAGCGTCCTAATGATTGGGAGTGGTGCTGAAAGGACAGCTACTGCACCATACACAGAGCCTTTCGTTTCAGCAAAATAATGGCTATTCTGTTCTATTTAATTATATGGGGACACGTTCTGTACAACCACATGGTGTGCATGTTTCAAAATATAAATGGATCAAAAGTGTTTAATGCTTTCTAATTCCATATGCTCCTTGTTGTAACACCCACCCGTAGTATGCGCTCCAGCAAGTATATCTCACTGGTCATCCCCAAAGCCAACACCTCCTTTGGCCGCAATTCCTTCCAGTTCTCTGCTGCCAATGACTGGAACGAATTGCAAAAATCTCTGAAGCTGGAGACTCTTATCTCCCTCACTAACTTTAAGCATCAGTTGTCAGAGCACCTTACCGATCACTGCACCTGTACACAGCCCATCTGAAATTATCCCACCCAACTACCTCATCCCCATATTGTTATTTATTTTGCTCATTTGCACCCCAGTATCTCTATTTGCACATCATCTCTTGCACATCTATCATTCCGTGTGTTAATACTAATTGTAATTATTTTGCACTATAGCCTATTTATTGCCTTACCTCCATAACTTGCTACATTTGCACACACTGTATATATATTTTCTGTTGTATTTTTTGACTTTATGTTTTGTTTTACCCCATATGTAACTCTGTGTTGTTGTTTTTATCGCACTGCTTTGCTTTATCTTGGCCAGTTCGCAGTTGTAAATGAGAACTTGTTCTCAACTGGCTTACCTGGTTAAATAAAGGTGAAATAAAATTGTAAAAAAATATTCTGCATGTTCCTAACTAAGGTTGGATATGCTGGGCTATGTGACGTTTGATTGAGTCCTCTACCTCCATTGGCCTCTGAAAACATAGCATCCTCCTGACGAGTTGTGTGATTAGGGACATTTTACCTAATGACTCTATCACAGGGCAGCAGTTCATTGCAATGACCTCCATAGCATGGATAGTGGTGCACCATCCCGTCCTCTTTCCCTTGTTTTGTTATCGCCCAAAGGTGTATTGTACAAATCCCTGGGAAAGGTTGTAGTGCCTAAAAGAAACACTTTTGCTGGTCCATGCTTGTGATGATAAAGGAATCCGCCGACACTGTACTCTGTTCACAAAGGTTTATTATAACAAAGAGTTTACAGCATCGAATTTTGACCAACACCTGCAGATGTCTGGAGATAGCCCGAGCCAATCTGATTAGCTATTCCCCTTATTCTATTGTTCAAGACATGGTTTTATATCCTCCAATGACGTATTATGGTGTGATTCTAAAAACCAATCCCTAGTCTTTTCTTCCTCACTCCCCATCTCCTCTTTCCATGAACATCAGTAATGCTTTCCAGATGTTACAACCAAGTAGAGCAAAGTTCAGCTGTTACACAATTTTGTAAACGTCAGCACAATCCTAGACTCTTCAGATACTACATATTTCCCCCTTCGAGACTAATTAAGTCTCGAAAACAAAAAGAATAAGATTATGACAAATAACAATTCTTGCTCTTGAGTAACTTTAACAATAAACCAAAATTTATGGAGATTAAACACATGTTTATATAGACACATTTTTGTATGTAGTGTAAATACATTATTATAGAGTGTAAATGAATTGTCATGGAGTGTAAATGAATTGTCATGGAGTGTAAATAAATTGTCATGGAGTGTAAATGAATTGTCATGGAGTGTAAATGAATTGTCATGGAGTGTAAATAAATTGTCATGGAGTGTAAGAGCGAAAAACCTGTCTGGCAGCTTTCATTCCAAATATCCATCAGTCAGTCAAGACAGGAAAATTCTCTCACGGCCCCCTCTGCCCTAGGCGACCACCTAAGTACTCCAGATCAATTCACACATCTTCATGAATACATTTTAAGCTATGATACAATTGAATACATATGAAAAACCCCAGCAAACAAAATACAATCAAAATGTCCACATTCAGGCTGGTCGACCCATCGGACCCTCCTGTGGATTCTCTCTGTCCTTGCCTAGACCCCATATCCCTAAACTTCAACGAAATAAACAAAAACATCTGAGGTCCCCACATGTACCCAACACAGAAAACATAATTGTTCAAAAATTAATACAGAAAGAATATAACACTGGAATGTAGTCCACAACACTTCATTTCTTCCACAGTGTCGTCTTTCAATGCAACGTTGATGATGGAATCGGAACATTTCCACTCCTTCCTTGTTCCACTTCCTCCAGTCCATTCATATTGTCCATGTTTGAGTATTTGAGTCCCTCTACATATTCCCCCATATGCTTCTGGAAGAAAAGAAAATACCAAACAGTATCTTTTGCAAAACAACACATGCAAATTAAAACATCAATATCAGCAATAATATAAGAATTCCAAAAATGATATGAATTCCATTTCCCCCTTTGATTCATCACAATAATATAATCATCCCACAATCAGATATTCCAAATTTCCTAGAGTTATTTCAACCCTAGTTTTCATAACATTTTAGTCTGACTTTTCCAATTTTATCTTTCTCTAATGTTTTTTTTTTTTTCAAAACCCATTTCACTGATTTATTCACAAAACTCTTTCCCATTTTCTGAGTATATTAAATCGGGAAATTCCCACCTGCTGATGACTTCTTTACACAATAACTTTGCAACCGACTGAGCATATTTTAGCTTAGTTGAACATCTTATGCACCACTTGGTATATGAATGTAACCAAGAATAACAGTCACACATTATTTTTCAGACAGATTATGCACCTACCTATGACATAGTCTATTCAAGAAAATATGGTTCCCAAAACTCTACTCCTTTGTGATCTTTATCCTAATCTCCCCTTTTACAACATTAGCTAACCCATAGCTTCCTAAATCATCATGGTTTCTCCAAAACAATAATTGAGTGCTACTCTAACGATTTTTTTCTATTGTCTTCAAAACACTTGCTTTCGAAAGTCCTTCAATTTATGGTTCAATTCCTTGGATTGCTTCATCTTTCAATGGATACTGATTCTTCCAAGGATGTCTTCCTCCTCAACTTTCACCTCAATGTGGGCTGATTTCACAAATCCATATCAGTACTACTTTGATATCACAACCATTCTTGAACTTTTTTCAACATCTCTTCTTCCATAGATTCTCAATCCATCTTCACACTTCAAACACATTCATTTATCTTCCGTACAGCTTATGACTCTCCCTTGTCCTTGAGCCAAAATCATCATTTTCAGAAATCGCTGATTTTCACTCCTCCAAATCCTTCTCATAATTTAGTTGATTTGACATAGTGAGATGTGTAACCTCTTCAGGCTGAACACAGATAAAAGCCTTTCTGCTATCCATCATCACTTCCCATAGTCCATTGTTTATTTTCACTTCCATTGTTGGATCTTTTTCTCTTCTTCTCTAATCGGTGCTATCAGTTGAAACTCCTCCTTTCGGATCTTCTTGGCACCCTCTAGAATTCTTGCTCCTTTCCTCTAAAGGGTTCACCTGTCCTCAGATGATCTTCACTTGCTCCTGTATCTTCCTCTGAAATTATTTCTTTCCAGAAACTATCTATGGATATGAAACAACTTGTACCACTAGTTGTGGCTGGTACAGTTGCATTTGACCTTGTTCAGTTGAAACTGTAGCAGTGATTGTTGATTCGGTTCCCTCTGATTGATCATAACCAACACTTCTTTTCTTCTTCTCCACCAGTTGTATGATTTAGTTTTCAGAGTTTCTTCGTCTTGTTCTTTCTTGTTGTTGACATATCAGTATTCTTCAAAAGGTTCTCTTCTAAGTTCTGTTCTTGAAATATCATCTTCTTACCAGTGGCCTTTCCTTTGGCCTCACTGTATTATTATTCTCCTTCAATTCTTGAGGTCTTCATCCAGTCGTGTTACTTCTTCCACTTCTCCATTTCTTCTTTCCTCTCTTGCCAACCTCTGTCTGATGACAGGGTCATATCCACCCATGATCTCTTCTGAATCACTCTCATCTTCATCATCCTCTTCTCCTTCACGTTCCAGACATCTCATTTTCTTCCGTCTTCTGGATTCATCTTCATCGTTGTTTCTGCGGGTACCCTATCTATTATTAATCTATATTTCTGATGCAATAATCACTCCTGGATGATCATTGTAAGCTGAGAACAAACATCCCCAAGCTCTACTTTTTGAACCTATCTTATCGCTGAAATATTTTATCAATTTCTGTTTGAGAATGAAGGGCAATTTTTGTTTCACTTGCCGGATAACCTAGCAACACTTTAATTAAAGGATTACCCCTATTTCAACCCGTGTAATGACTTTCATAGTCCTGATATCTTTTTCCCCAATTGTAATGACTATGTTATGTGTTTCCCTCTTGTTTCCCTCCTTTTTTTTTTTTTTTTTTATTTTAAATAATTAATCAATTAATCCAATCAATCAATCAACCAATTAAATCAATCAAAAAATCAAATCAATCAATTAATCAATTAGTTTGTGAATTCTATTTTACCAAATTATTGATTGGTGGCAGTCTTACCACATCCGATCAGGAAAGGTAAAGGAAAGTAGTCAACTCCAGAGCAATTAAAAATAAAGATCTGTACCAACTCACAACCCAATTGCTTAATAAGCACCTAATTACCTTAATTTTACAGAATAATGTTAATGCTGGATTTCCAAGACAACTCTAATCAATACAAGTCATTCACGGAAACTGTAATGTGCAATTATCAATTACATAAAGTCATCAGTCTGTTGCCAAGCTCTTGCGAAATGGTCACAACATGAAATATTCTATGTAAACACAATGTATCAATTATATCCTGTGAGGGAAAGTAGATTTGTGAATAATAACAGCACTGGCCTTGATTTGGACTGGGTTGCCGTCACTGGTGTCAGTTGATGTCAGCCCCTCCTCTTTCTCTCTCTCTCTCTGTCTCCTCCTTCTCGTCTCTCTCGTATGACAGAAAGACAAAAGAACAAAGAAGAGTTTAGTTTATACTTTTTTTTTCCACATTCACGCTAAGAAATAAGCAAACAGCTTAATTCAGGAATATTATAAATAGCTCAATAACATTTTATTTTATTCATTTATTTTATTATTATTATTATTAATCCGTCAATATATCTGTCATTCACCAACTCAACCGATTATCAACCAAACAGTTTTACAGTCAAGCAATAGTTAATTCAAGAGAAGATTTCACTTGTGTGCAAAATTCCCCCCTCCCGTTTTCTATTTTGTCTGCACTGAAAACGGACTCTCCCGTTCTCTCTCCAGTTCAGTGCAGGGGAGTGGCTAACTCATGAATCCTACGCGTGCGCAGTTCAGTCACCAATGTGATTTCAGAGTGGTAGGAGCTATAAAAGTTGCTCCGTTCTCTTCTCCCATAGACAATAACTGTTTAGACTTTAACAGAGCTCACAAACTGAACACATAGAACATACAGAACACAGAACACAAACCCACTACCAAGCTTGTTATCTTTCACTTATCTGCAGATTTATAGTTATGCTGTTATCAATTACAAAACATCTCTATACACTCTTAAAAAGTCCTCCCTGTAGGCTCATGATTAGTTAGTAAACTATAGAGACTCATAAGATCTTTAAACTTATAGTCCTTCCAGGGGGCTCATAGTTTATATAGTTTAAGAATTACAAACGTTCTCACAAACAGAGACTCATAAGATATTTAACCTTAACTGTGTTGTAGGGGTTTCAACTTTTTACTCTAGGGGCTTAACATTTGAAAACCAAGATACCTAACACATTTATTTACAAGAGACTAAAAAGTCTGCTCAAAATCTTAGTCGACACACATCTGGAAGTCATCAAGCACGCAGCCACACTCACTCCGTTTCACCCAAACACACACACACTTGCTGACAGAGAAATGTGCTTTTTCCTCCTCTTAGACACACACATAGTTACATACAGGATCCATTAATCGCCGTTCCTATCTTATTCCTTTTGCTAAATTTCTGCTACCTTAAGTTGACGACATTAAATGAGAGGCGACATTGGATATACAATTCGTCAACCATATCCCAAGAGGTTACATACAATTTAATATATGTCGTACAAACTCACTGTTCCCAGAACAGACCAGAGAGTCAATCTAACAACTCCCCTGGTTTTACGGCCATCATATGGATGCCTTGGTCTCACAAGGGCTTCCTTAAATTAACGGCGCCCTAAAAAGTATACTGTTGACTCATATCACGCGTTATCCTCTAAGCCTTTCGTTGGACACTCCTTTCACTTTTATTCAAGGCAAAATATGCGTATCCAAATCGGTGTGCCCTACAGACACTCCCCACTGTTTGCGTTGTTCTCAACGCAAACTAATTCAGAAAAATTTAGAAACGGAACTCCTACCACACAGCAAAAGAACCAGCAAAATGCACGCATAAGTAATTTAACGGTACATCTCTAACGCACACACTCTCTGGACTCACAAAGCGGCCAGCGTCCAATGTAAGGGATTAAACTCACCTTATTTTTTCCGGCTTCTTTGAGCGGTAGTCGTTTTGTAGCCCAGGAATGGAATGCAAAGAAGAGACATGCACGTCCCAAAAGAACAATAAAACAAAAACCTCGTCGCCATTAAATGTAGTGCCTAAAAGAAACACTTTTGCTGGTCCATGCTTGTGATGATAAAGGGAATCCGCCCGACACTGTACTCTGTTCACAAAGGTTTATTATAACAAAGAGTTTACAGCATCGAATTTTGACCAACACCTGCAGATGTCTGGAGATAGCCCGAGCCAATCTGATTAGCTATTCCCCTTATTCTATTGTTCAAGACATGGTTTTATATCCTCCAATGACGTATTATGGTGTGATTCTAAAAAACCAATCCCTAGTCTTTTCTTCCTCACTCCCCATCTCCTCTTTCCATGAACATCAGTAATGCTTTCCAGATGTTACAACCAAGTAGAGCAAAGTTCAGCTGTTACACAATTTTGTAAACGTCAGCACAATCCTAGACTCTTCAGATACTACAAGGTCACATCAGCAGCCATGTGAGTAATGAGGCAGTAAGCATTTATCCTTTGTTGATGGAAACAAATGTGTTTCTACTGAACTGGATGGAGCACAGATAAGAGTTTGGTTTCACTTGTGCTAAATGAAACAGGTCCAACTTAATATACAATTGATCCTCAGATAAAAGCTCATACATTTTACTTGTATTCTTATGTGAGTGGTGTGGTGTATTTCTTTGATTGATTGAAATGTAATGGATGCTATATATAGAAAACAGAGGGGGAGTTTTGAGATCCATTATACACATTGTGGATCGACGAGAACCAGTGTACCGGAGATTCCTTTCCCTTTTCAAACACAACAGCTTGCCATGTCTTTGGCCACTCAGAAACTCTACATCGCCTTGAGTTATGCAGTTACTCTGATGTGGGTCAACCATGTCATGTTGTCCTTCTCTTTGAGGAACTGTTTGATCTGGACTTGAAATTACTCTAATGCAAACCTACATACTTTGATGACCACTAATCTCTTTATGTGTACGTTTTCAGTGACCTGTTACTATATCATTTTGGATTTCGAGATTAGCGAGATAATCCAGATAGCTAAAGTGATAACATGAGTTTGAATCTGTCTTGGAGATAGCCAGGCCTGTTGCTGATGAAATGATAGCTCAAGTCCACCCACCTCCTAAGGGATATGTCTGGATCTGACATTGTGCCAGCAGCCAGCATCAGCTCACGTCCTCCACGTGTTAGTCTATCAACAATGGGACTCTGATAGTGTTAGGTTGAATCATTCTTTTCGTGTCTGAGATAGAGAGATTATGTTTTCACATGCAATGGTGGGAAAAGCAGGACATCAATTATGTGGGCAATGTAATCTTGATATGGGATGTCCATCACCTTATTTGTGTGGGTTTATTCCTCTTAGAAAAACCTACCAATATCACAGAAATACAAACATTTAAACTGGCTACGGATTCACACATACTTTTGTCACGAGTTACAAAGCCAGAACCCAGAAGCAGACCAGGACAAGCTAAGTTGAAACGAAGGTGAGTGTTTATTTACAAAGTCAAGAGTGATGCTGAATAATCCAGGGAACAGAGCGGGCGGCGTTGATTAGTTGTTGGGGGTGCAGTGGTTGATCCAATCATGGCTCGGCAGCCGCCGACCACCAGGCAGAGGTTGGATGAAGGTTCCGGACGAGTGACTGCAGATGGAACAAAAACGGAGGTAAGTAAACAACAAACCAACAAGGTGCAAAACAACAAAACTAACGCTAGACGCTCTAAGACTGATACTCTGGTAAACCTACTGTTCATGGCTAACGATCCGGCAGGGAATGGATGTTAGCCAGAGCCTAAGAAGGGTGATGATCAGGACCAGGTGTGCAGATTGCTGATGGGATGCAGGTGCGGAAATCAAGAGAGCTCCCCGGAGCGTTCCAGAACCCTCGGGAAACTGGAGATCACGAACAGAAAAACTAGTCCACAGACAGGACCCGACTCAGACTGCCGGGATCGTTACAGTACCCCCCCTCCGACGAACGCCACCGGGCGGACTCCCGGAGCGCCAGGATGGAGCGGTAGAAGTCACGGATGAGGTCAGCATCTAGGATCTGTCGCCGCGGAATCCAACTCCTCTCTTCAGGACCATACCCCTCCCAGTCCACGAGATACTGGAAACCCCGGCCCCGCCGTCTGGAATCCATGATGCGTCGCACCGTGTAGGCAGGACCACCTCCGATCATCCGAGGAGGAGGAGGAGGAGGTGGAGGAGGCAACAGAGGACTGAGGAAAACAGGCTTGAGGCAGGAGACATGAAAGGTGGGATGGACTCTGAGCGTCCTCGGGAGTTTGAGTCGAACTGCCACCGGATTGATCACCTTCTCCACCACAAACGGACCAATGAACTTCGGTAACAACTTCCTAGACTCAGTCCGTAAGGAAGATCCCGTGTGGCCAACCAGACCCTATCTCCGATGGTGTAGGTGGGAGCGGGGATCCGGCGACGATTCGCCTGGAGCTGATACCGGTCCGAAACTCTAAGGAGTGCCTTTCTGGCCCGATGCCAGGTCCGGTGGCAACGCGAATATGGGCCTGAACAGAAGGCACTGAGAGCTCCTTCTCCTGAGAAGGGAACAAGGGAGGTTGGTAGCCATACAGGCACTGGAAGGGAGACATCCCAGTGGCAGATGTAGGGGAGAGTATTGTGGGCATACTCAACCCAAGGCAACTGAGAGACCCAGGAGGTGGGGTTGGAAGAGGCCAGGCAGCGTAGCGTGGATTCCATCTTCTGGTTGGCTCTCTCCGCCTGACCATTAGATTGGGGGTGAAAACCAGATGTGAGACTGACTGTAGCTCCAATGGCCAAACAGAAGGACTTCCAGACAGCAGAGGTAAACTGAGGGCCACGGTCGGAAAGCGATATCACTGGGCAACCCGTGGACCCTGAAAACCTCCCTAACCAGGATCTCGGACGTCTCCGAGGCAGAGGAAGCTTGGCAATTGGCACAAAGTGGGCGAACTTGCTGAATCTGTCCACGATAGTCAGAACGACCGTGTTCCCCTCAGAAGCGGGCAACCCAGTGACAAAGTCCAGGGCCAGATGCGACCATGGCGCGCGGGGAATAGGAAGGGGGTGAAGTAGTCCAGAGCTGGGCCGATTGGTACTCTTATTCTGCGCACACACTGGACAGGCAGCAACATAACCCCGAGTATCCTCGGCCATGGCAGGCCACCAAAAACGTCTCCGAAGAAACGCCATCGTCCGAGCCACGCCAGGGTGACAAGCCATCTTGCTGGCGTGGGACCATTTGAGGACCGCAGACGAACCGACTCAGGCACAAACAACCGACCGGGTGGACCGTTACCGGGACCGGGCTGCGTCCGAAGAGCCGCCATCACCTCCTCCTCAATCTTCCACCTAACAGCTCCCACGACGCAGTTCCGGGGAGAATTGTCTCGGTCTTGGACCCACTCTCCTCCGTCTTGGAGAACATCCGAGACAAGGCGTCCGCCTTGCCGTTCTTAGATCCAGGTCGAAACGTCAGGGAAAAAATTGAATCGTCCGAAAAACAACGACCACCTGGCCTGACGGGAGTTGAGACGTCTAGCCGATTGCACGTAAGCAAGATTCTTGTGGTCAGTCCAGACAATAAACGGCTGCTCCGCCCCCTCCAACCAGTGGCGCCACTCCTCCAAGGCAAGTTTCACCGCGAAAGCTCCCGGTTACCCACATCGTAATTCCTCTCCGCAGGCGAAAGGCGGCGAGTAGTAGGCGCAGGGATGGAGTTTACTGTCCGTGGAGCATCGCTGCGACAGGATGGCGCCAACTCCCACATCAGACGCGTCCACTTCAACGACGAACTGACGGGCCGTGTCCGGTTGAGAGAGAATCGGTGCGTTGGTGAATCGCCTCTTCAAATCCAGAAACGCTCGATCCGCCTCCGGATTCCACTTGAAGCTCCTGATACTGGAAGTCAAGGCCGTTAACGGAGCGGCCACACGGCTGTAATCCCCGGATGAATCTGCGGTAGAAATTCGCAAACCCCAAAAATCTCTGGAGCTGCAATCTCGTACCGGGCTGGGCCCATTCCAGAACCGCTCTAACCTTCTCCTGGTCCATCCTAATCTCTCCCCTGGAGATGATGTACCCGAGAGGATGTCGTGTGGGCGTGAAACTCGCACTTCTCGGCCTTCACGAACAGGCGATTCTCCAACAATCGCTGCAGAACCTGCCGGACATGCTGGACGTGGTCGGAAGGTTCCTTGAGAAGATCAGAATGTCATCCAAGTAAACAAACACAAAGAGACCGATCATATCTCTCAGGACGTCGTTCACCATACTCTGGAATACCGCTGGAGCATTGGTCAGTCCAAACGGCATCACCTGATACTCAAGTGACCCTCGGTGTATTGAAACCCGTCAACCACTCGTCTCCCTCTCTGATCCGGACCATGTGGATACGCATTGCGTAGGTCTAGCTTGGTGAACACCGTAGCACCCTGTAAGGAGTCGAAGGCAGAACTCATCAAAGGCAGGGGATACTTGTTCTTGACCGTGATGTCATTCAACCCCCCGATAATCAATACACGGTCGAAGAGAGCCATCCTTCTTACCCACAAAGAAGAATCCTGCCCCCCAGGGGTGATGACGAGGACGAACGAGACCAGCAGCTAGGGGACTCCTTGATGTAGGTCTCCAAAGCCTCACGTTCAGGGCGGGAGATACTGTATAACCTTCCCTTGGGGTAGACAGCTCCAGGGAACAGGTTGATGGCACAATCATATGGTCGGTGGGGAGGGAGTGACAGAGCCTTCTGCTTACTGAACACTTCCCCCAAATCGTGATATGTCTCGGGAACCAGGGACAAATCTGGGGGTTTAGCCTCAATCACCTGACTGGGAACCGAATGGGGACAGGCAGTCTTGAGACAGTTAGCATGACAATCAAGGCTCCAACTCGTTACCTTGCCCGTCACCCAATCGAACGTGGGATTGTGTTCCTTCAGCCAGGGGTATCCAAGGACCAGAGGAACATGGGAAGACGGCAGAATGAAGAATGAAATCATCTCCGAATGATTCCCGACAACAGCATCTTAACCGGTTCAGTCCTCATCGTGATACGTGCCAGACTACTGCCGTTCAGAGTGGTCGCTTCAATGGCTTCCGGCAATTGCTCCTTGGAAAGCCCCAGCTGTTCCACCAACTCGGCATCAAGAAAGCTTCCATCGGCACCTGAATCGATAAAAGCGTTAATCGCTAAGCTCTGATTCCTGTTCACAAGGGTAGCCGGGAAACGGGGTCTGACAGAGGTACTGAGAGGTTGAAACTGGCTCGCTAAAAGTCCTCCCAACTTTAGCGAGCCGGGCAGTTTGACGACCGCCGGGAACAAGTGGAGATGTAATGTCCCGAGCTACCACAGTAGAGGCAGCAGTTGGTCTTACGTCTAGGTTGACGCTCCTCCTTGGTTAACCCGTGCCGCCCCACTTGCATGGGTTCAGAATCGGGAGAGAGGACCTCTCCACTAATCCTTTGTGGTGGAGAATGATCGGCGTGTTCTGGTCCACCACCCGACCCGACTGGGAACTGAGAAGCTGATCGATTGGACGGACCCCATTGCTTCTCCCTCCTTCGCTCTCGGACTCGATTATCCACCCGAATAGACAAGGCTACCAAGCTGTCCAGGTCACTAGGCTCCGGATAGGAGATCAACTCATCCTTGAGCTGCTCCGACAGACCCTGGTAAAAGGCCGCTTGCAGAGACTCCTCATTCCACCCACTCTCCACAGCCAACGTCTTGAACTCGATCACGAAGTCGGCCACGCTGCGAGTTCCTTGGTGAAGCGAAAACAGGCGCCTAGCTGCGTCCCTCCTCGGACGGAATGGTCGAAGAGCTTCCTCATCTCGGCCGTGAACCCCTGGTATGAAGCCATGCAGGGGTCTTGTCGTTCCCAAACGGCTGAAGCCCACTCCAGCGCTCGACCACGCAGCAACTCAATCACAAAGGCTATCCTAGCCTTGTCTGTGGCATAAGAGTAGGGCTGTAGATCGAACACTAACCCACACTGCATAAGGAAAGAACGGCATCTTCCCAGCTCCCCCTCATATTTATCCGGCGTCGGAACCTTGGGCTCACGGAAGGACACAGCTCCAGACGCGGCAGGCGAGATGGGTGAAACCGGTAGTGGATCCTCCACCGGAAACTGGCGCTGGTTCTGGACCTCCGTCAGACCGGTAGAAAGGTTCCGAACTGACAACGCTATCTCCTGTAGTGCCGTGCTATGTTGTCCCAACATCTTCTCCTGATGGGAAATGGCATGGCGAACAGAGTCCAGGTCCGCTGGGTTCATTACTGGCCGGATCGTTCTGTCACGAGTTACAAAGCCAGAACCCAGAAGCAGACCAGGACAAGGTAAGTTGGAAAACGAAGGTGAGTGTTTATTTACAAAGTCAAGAGTGATGCTGAATAATCCAGGGAACAGAGCGGGCGGCGTTGATTAGTTGTTGGGGGTGCAGTGGTTGATCCAATCATGGCTCGGCAGCCGCCGACCACCAGGCAGAGGTTGGATGAAGGTTCCGGACGAGTGACTGCAGATGGAACAAAACGGAGGTAAGTAAACAACAAACCAACAAGGTGCAAAACAACAAAACTAACGCTAGACGCTCTAAGACTGATACTCTGGTAAACCTACTGTTCATGGCTAACGATCCGTCAGGGGAATGGATGTTAGGCCAGAGCCTAAGAAGGGTGATGATCAGGACCAGGTGTGCAGATTGCTGATGGGATGCAGGTGCGGAAATCAAGAGAGCTCCCCGGAGCGTTCCAGAACCCTCGGGAAACTGGAGATCACGAACAGAAAAACTAGTCCACAGACAGGACCCGACTCAGACTGCCGGGATCGTTACAACTTTTGGTATCTTTGGTATCCAATGGACTGATAGTGTGGGAGCGCTGGTTTAACATCTACTGTAGTTACAATGAATAAATAACAGGCATAAGCAAACTTTGTCTCATTGGATTTTATAAGAAGTATTATAAGCACAAGATGCTTGAGTTTATTTATTTTTTCTAAGTATGCTATGCTCCACTGCATCCTTTTTTTCTGGCAAAATAGCCTATGTGAGAAAGAGAAAATTAGTGACATCCCTTACCACAAACATAGTTTACTGTTGAAAAGGTGCACTTATATCAACCTCAGAATTACATTGACTAAAATAGATTAATTTGGATTGTTTTGGCAAAAGGTGAGCTGGATTAAATCATGTAGTACCTAAAAAAGCCTTAAAATGTCCAGGGGAAGAGTCAACACATGTAGAAGTCCCAGGGGTGGACATGTGATCCCAACCAGAGTCCCATTCACCATCATCTGAACACAATTCAGGAGAGTCTTAATCAATTGTTAAATAAATGTAAACCATGTGCTAGAGAAAAAAACATTAATTGAAGTCTGAACCCCGTTAGATATAGAGTAGTCAATGGTGGACATTATTTTGCTCACCAGCCCAATCAGGCTTGTTACAAGAGTAGAGAGGATATTTACTATCCAAAAGGTCACTTACCTTCCGGCACACACATCGGTGAGAGAGATCTGAGCATGTGAGCCAGGGCAGTGTCTGATATTCCAGGCCCAGCTTTGGTAGTTGTACCTGGATAACCTGAATATTTGCTAATTGGAGCACCTGTTACGAATGGAAATCAGTGTTATATAAGGTATATGACTAGCTGACAATTCTCTCTCTCTCTCTGTCTCTCTCTCTCTCTCTCTCTCTGTGTGTGTGTGTGTGAAATGTGAGCTAGCTAAAGCATAATCACCTACTTTCATTGAATATGGGTTAACTCCATTTTGGGCTCTTTGGAAACCCTGTGGTGGAGGTGAATTGAAGAAATCCTTGGCCCTTTGGCAACCCTGTGGTGGAGGTAAATCGAATAAATTCTGGGCCCTTTGGCAACCCTGTGGTGGAGGTAAATTGAAGAAATCCTGGGCCCTTTGGCATCCCTGTGGTGGAGGTGAATTGAAGAAATCCTGGGCCCTTTGGCATCCCTGTGGTGGAGGTGAATTGAAGAAATCCTGTGCCCTTTGGCATCCCTGTGGTGGAGGTGAATTGAAGAAATCCTTTGGCCATTGGCATCCCTGTGGTGGAGGTGAATTGAAGAAATCCTGGGCCCCTTGGCCTCCCTGTGGTGGAGGGAAATAATCCGATAGGCAGGGAGGAGGTGGAGTAGTTTTGGTCTGTGGAACTGAAGTTTCCATGTCTTTTTGTCTTTTTTTATGTTGCTGTTTCAGACCCTTCAGCTGCTTATTTTTCTGCGGTAGTGGGGCAAACCGGGAAAGGACATAAACAAGAAATATAAACATGAGAATTGCTGGTTGCAGTTAAAATAGGACTATGATTTACAAATTAAAAGGGACTGTTTGGAGTGAGTAGCCTACCTCAAATCTCTGAAGAGACTCAGCAACCACTGGAGCGATGGGCAGCTCAAACATGACAGGCTTCACTGGTGGAGAGATGGGCCGTTCAACCACGATGGGTTTCACTGGTGAAGAGATGGGCAGCTCAAACATGACAGGCTTCACTGGTGGAGAGATGGGCAGCTCAGCCACGATGGGCTTCACTGGAGGTGGAGGGAAGAAATCCTGGGTCCTTTGGCATCTCTGTGGTGGAGGTGAATTGAAGAAATCCTGGGCCCTTCGGCGGAGGTGAATTGAAGAAATCCTGGGCCCTTTGGCATCCCTGTGGTGGAGGTGAATTGAAGAAATCCTGTGCCCTTTGGCATCCCTGTGGTGGAGGTGAATTGAAGAAATCCTTTGGACATTGGCATCCCTGTGGTGGAGGTGAATTGAAGAAATCCTGGGCCCTTTGGCATCTCTGTGGTGTAGGTGAAGGGAAATAATCCGATAGGCAGGGAGGAGTGGAGTAGGTCTGGCCTGTGGAACTGAAGTTTCTATGTCTTTCTGGGTTTTTTATGTCGCTGTGTTAGATCCTTCAGTGGCTTATTTTTCCGTGGTGGTGGGGGCCAAACCTGGGAAAGGACATAAACAAATAAAATAAAATATATTAATTGTATTTGTCAAATGCACGAATACAACAGGGTGTTGACCTTACCGTGAAATGCTTGCTCACAAGCCCTGAACAAACAATTACGTTTAAGAAAATAAGTGTTAAGAAAATATTTACTAAATAAAGCTAAAGTAAAAAAACAACAACATATAAACGTGAGAATTGCTGATTGCAGTTAAAATACGACCGTGATGTACAAATTAAAAGGGACAGTTTGGAGTGAGTAGCCTACGTCAAATCTCTGAAGAGACTCAGCTACCACTGGAGAGATGGGCCGTTCATCTCTATTTGCACATCATCTCTTGCACATCTATCATTCCAGTGTTAATACTAATTGTAATTATTTTGCACTATAGCCTATTTATTGCCTTACCTCCATAACTTGCTACATTTGCACACACTGTATATATATTTTCTGTTGTAGTTTTGACTTTATGTTTTGTTTTACCCCCATATGTAACTCTGTTGTTGTTTTTTATCGCACTGCTTTGCTTTATCTTGGCCAGTTTGCAGTTGTAAATGAGAACTTGTTCTCAACTGGCTTACCTGGTTAAATAAAGGTGAAATAAAAATGTACAAAAATATTCTGCATGTTCCTAACTAAGGTTGGTTAGCTGGGCTATGTGACGTTTGATTGATTCCTCTACCTCCATTGGCCTCTGAAAACATAGCATCCTGCTGACGAGTTGTGTGATTAGGAAATTTTACCTAATGACTCTATAACAGGGCAGCAGTTCATTGCAATGACCTCCATAGCATGGATAGTGGTGCACCATCCCGTCCTCTTTCCCTTGTTTTTGTTATCGCCCAAAGGTGTATTGTACAAATCCCTGGGAAAGGTCACATCAGCAGCCATGTGAGTAATGAGGCAGTAAGCATTTATCCTTTGTTGATGGAAACAAATGTGTTTCTACTGAACTGGATGGAGCACAGATAAGAGTTTGGTTTCACTTGTGCTAAATGAAACAGGTCCAACTTAATATACAATTGATCCTCAGATAAAAGCTCATACATTTTACTTGTATTCTTATGTGAGTGGTTTGGTGTATTTCTTTGATTGATTGAAATGTAATGGATGCTATATATAGAAAACAGAGGGGAGTTTTGAGATCCATTATACACATTGTGGATCATACGAGAACCAGTGTACCGGAGATTCCTTTCCTTTTCAAACACAACAGCTTGCCATGTCTTTGGCCACTCAGAAACTCTACATCGCCTTGAGTTATGCAGTTACTCTGATGTGGGTCAACCATGTCATGTTGTCCTTCTCTTTGAGGAACTGTTTGATCTGGACTTGAAATTACTCTAATGCAAACCTACATACTTTGATGACCACTAATCTCTTTATGTGTACGTTTTCAGTGACCTGTTACTATATCATTTTGGATTTCGAGATTAGTGAGATAATCCAGATAGCTAAAGTGATAACATGAGATTGAATCTGTCTTGGAGATAGCCAGGCCTGTTGCTGATGAAATGATAGCTCAAGTCCACCCACCTCCTAAGGGATATGTCTGGATCTGACATTGTGCCAGCAGCCAGCATCAGCTCACGTCCTCCACGTGTTAGTCTATCAACAATGGGACTCTGATAGTGTTAGGTTGAATCACTCTTTTCGTGTCTGAGATAGAGAAATTATGTTTCCACATGCAATGCTGGGAAAAGCAGGACATCAATTATGTGGGCAATGTAATCTTGATATGGGATGTCCATCACCTTATTTGTGTGGGTTTATTCCTCTTAGAAAAACCTACCAATATCACAGAAATACAAACATTTAAACTGGCTACGGATTCACACATAATTTTGGTATCTTTGGTATCCAATGGACTGATAGTGTGGGAGTGCTGGTTTAACATCTACTGTAGTTACAATGAATAAATAACAGGCATAAGCAAACTTTGTCTCTGTCATGTGAATTTTTATCTCTAATTCACCCTAAGCTTGAATCATTACCAGAGGTTGTAAGGCTCTGGTTTTAATCATCAATGATTCAAGGTCCACAACTCACAAGTCTTATCTGTATTTTTATTCATGGCGAGAGCTCTGACCAAAAACACAAACATACTGTTTTTATACCCCTTGACAAACAAAGGCACTATGCTCCTCCCACCTTTCTTAAACAGTTCCCGCCTTCCCCCTTGAATGGTTAGTAACGCCCCTTCTGTTAGTGGGTTGACACTACATGATAATTCTAACATTTATACTGTGTTTGGGGTGAAATTCTTTAGTCATTATTCTTAAAATCCAAATTAATCTAACAATCCACCCCTTTGACTAAATATTCCCACATTCAGGATAAATGTATTTTACAAGCATGATTAATCTCAGAGATCACATCAGAACTAATAAACATTTCATCCAATTCGCGGTCTTTCAGGGTCCAAATCCTGTCATCCACCAAGCCTGGAGGATCGTTTTTCACATTCCCCTGGTCAGAGTCCGGAGTCAGTCCATCTCTCATCATTGTTTAGATACTGCATTTCACCAACGCCTGACTCACCAATCCTCGGACACAGGGAACAAGACAACAACCACATAATACAAGAATACCCCATACAAACACTGATCGCTCCTAAGATGGTGGCTGCTAGGGTTTTCCATTTACCAAATATTTCATCAAACCACCCTATCCACAATGTACTAACTTCTGAGTTCAGTTCATCCCTTTACTCAGTGCAGTTAATTCTGTAAGAGCTCTGGTGACTGTCCCATCCAGTGTGGTGTTGTTAGGGATAAATATGCAACAATGGCTTATCTTTCTATAGACACCGGCCCTTTCTGCCTGATCTAGAACCAACCTCTACTAAGTTATGAGCGGGATGGCGGATAATCGCTCAGAGATCCCCTTTACTGCATCTCTAGTCTTGTCAATAAATCGTTGTTGGTTGTAATAGATATAATCTATCCAATCCATATTTTTGTTTGTCCCCCACCAGAAAAATGTTGTAGTAAAACTCTCCCATATTTGATTTATAGCTTTGTATTCGTCTAGAACACCCCTGGGGATGCCTATACCATCTGTCCAAATTGGGCTATTTCCTTCCTGACTTATTTATTTTTCTCCTAATTATTCTTCCTGTCACTGGTCTTTGATGACTAATTCTTACAGGTTGGACCAAAAATACTGGTGCACAAGTACCCACCCATCCCTCTGGTAATGTCTGCCGAATGCTCCCTTTTTTAGTGCATGCCCACCACACATCAGTCAAAGGGATGGTTAGGTTCCTAATCTTTTTTCCCTTCCTTCCTTATCTAAATCAGTCACATTAATTATCTCCTTACAGCCATCAAAATCACCCAAGTTACGGGTGCCATTTCTATGTCTGTAACACTGGTATTCGCCAGGAGTTAAAGTGAATCTAGGTGGGCTGGCCGAGTATGTCAATTTTGCCAGCCCAATCCCTGTGCAATTTGGCTCTTTTTTGATTGGACCCCAGGTCTAATACACAGGAAACATTGCCTTTGGCATTAGGGGCGGTCAACATTGCTGGTCACCCAATGGAGCATGCATAACAATTTGTCTCCCCCAAGGCCCTAGCGGTGTATTTCATCCACTTTAACCAGAGATTCTCATCAGGGACCCCCTCCACTTCCCCATTGTTCCATTCTTGGAGGAGAAAATATTTCATAGTGGACGGGTTAGTCAAATTGACTCCGTCATCCCTTGACTGATTTACTCGGTCTATTGCCATCAATGGATTAATGCCAGTACCTGCTCCCTCTATCTCTTTTGACTCCATTAAATATAATCTTAGACAAGTATCCCGTCCGTATACGTCCGCGCAAGCCCAGTAAGTTATTTTCATGTCCTCTTTAGTGACCTTTACTATCGTTACTACCATCTCCGTGGGGATGTCGTTATACCTTCTTATCCTCCATCTGGACGTCCAGCCCCCCCCCGTCTCATCTCTCCGTCCCCCAGTATGTCTAAATACCTGAGCCCAGGAACAATCCGCTGAGGGGGCTGAACATAAATACAACGGGATCTTATAATCCCATGTTGCTTGCTTATCCGCTCTGATAAGATCCCTAATCATAATTTTGAATCTTACTCCCCACCCCTCTCTGACTCCTATTTTGTAGATCACTCGCCCTTGATGGTCAGTATGTCGGGTCGTTTTCCCTTTATTTCTTAATAATGGTAAGGCCATAGCGTAATTGGTGCGAGGTGGTGGTGGAATTTGACCTACCACGACTATTGCCGAGACTATGATGCAGCTCAGGGTCACCCATATTCTCAAAAAACCCCAACCCTCTCCTGTCTTGAGTCCTTCTGCTCGGTACCACCCCATACTCACACCCTAGGAACACACTACAGTGATGATAGGTCTGGGTAGGGAGATCTTCGTTGACAGAGATGACCCCCCGCACCCTGTGGCGCAGTTCCGCTCGTCAACTCTGCGTGTGCTAAGCGGTGCTTGTATGTGGTCCTACCTTCTTGCAGTGGGTAACATGGACCCAGGTTCCTCTCTCTGCTATTCTAATGGCCAAGGTGGTTACCAACATAACCTGATAGGGCCCTTCCCAACAGGCCTGCTTCCAGTTTTCCTTCTAGTGACTGGATGCTCACCAGTCACCTGGTTAGATAGTGGGTCACCTTCTCCTTTAGTTTACCTGTGGGGCACAAAACCTCTGACATACGGGTGTGGTTAATAAACTATCTTCACACATGTTCAGATTAATGTAACAATTTCTGACTGCATTCTCTTTTTAGACTATCTAAAAATGTTTTTTTTTTAAAAGTATTTTGTCCTCTCCTTCGTATATTATCTAATACAATTAGCCTCTTCCCCCCTCTTGACACATAGTTCTGCTTATGTGTCAATTTTTTCCACCTTCCTAAACATTCCCTTAGGTTATTTATCAACCAATTGCCATGCCTTTCATTTTGATATTCTTTTTGCTTCTTTATTGCTCCTCCCACTTCCTTTGTCTTTATGGCGGCTAAATTCGACTTTCATTCAGTTCAGAATCAATTAGTAATCCAATTAAACAATCTCTTATCTTGTAAAAACACTTATGTTTAGTTCAACCTCTGTTCTACCCCGGCTCTCCCGGGGCTTTGACCTGAAGACTGATTGTTGGACATGACAAGTCTATTTTTTAAGTCACCTAAGTCTTCTGTCTAGCAACAAAGAATAAAAATCTCTATGTTCATGATTAACCCAGTTATATCTAATAGCCCATCAAAAAAACTTCATCATCTCTAAATCACTACCAATGTCATATCCCTCGTTACTCTCTACCATTTGGATAACATCCCTGATGTATGTATGCCTCCTTAGAGTTCCAAATTACTTTACCATGGGCTACCATTGCCTTCTCATAGATAAGATCACTTAATTTACCCGTATGCAGTACATAATGGAGTACGCAAACTTTACAGCACTTTATCATTATCAATAAGCTCATCATTTGTTTTTTGTTTTAACGGTTTTGGCGCTTCAAATATAGCAGTTTTCCTGGATGAGTTTAACATTCGCCCCTCCTGTGTTATAGTGTGTCCTAGGTAAATGACCTCTACCAAAGTTGAAGTTTCTTTTTGCTCACTTTGTGTCCCTGTTCTGCCAGGAAGGTTAACAATTGGATTGTATCCCTCTTACATCCTTCCTGGATGGGATTAGCCAATAGAATATCATCTACATAAACTAACATTTGCGTCCTTCCCTATGTTCAAACTTTCCCAAATTCCTAGTTATAGCCTGGTCTAAGATTGTAAGACTTTCCGAGTAGCCTTGAGGCATCCTAGCCTAAGTCCATTTCCTTCCCTGAAAAGTAAAGCCAAACCACCCCTGACTATCCGGATGAACTTGGATACTAAAGAAAGCATTAGCTAAATCTACCACTGTAAAATAGGAGTTCTCTGGTTTCAATTGGTTCAGCAATGTATTTCAGCAATGATATTTCTATTAACCCCCTGCAAGTCCATGACCATCCTCCAGTCGGCGCTAGGTGCCTCCTTTCTAACAGGAAAAATTTGAGAGTTTCATTGTACCTCATCTCCAGGAATTATCACCTCTCCCTTAAATAAATGCTCAAATGTAGGTTTTATCCCTTTTATTGCTTCTGGTTCCATAGTATATTGCTTTTGGTATGGTCTATTATCGAATCGAGGAATCACTTGTACTGGAGCTACCCCCTTAATTAGTCCTACATCTGCTGTCCTTGTCTATCCTGGAGTTCTACCGATCCCAGCTATTTCCCTAGTGGCCATTAAATACTCTGCTCTTGTCTGTTCCTTTTCTTACCTCTGTTAGTCTCTGCTTTTCAAGCTCCAGAAACTGTTATCTCTGTCTCTCAGCCTTTTATTCTCTCCCTCTCTAACTTCCTCTGTCTCTCTAAGTATGTCTCTGCCTCTCCTTTTTCCCGCCAACCAGAGCCACAAATCATTCTCCTTGTCCTCAACTCTCAACCCTCTCAGCTCTATCGCTACTTCCCTCCTATCATTACTGAATCAATGATAATACATTTACATTCTAGTCACCCAGCAGACGCTCCTATCCAGAGCAACCTAGTGAATACATTTGTATTATTTTTATCTTTATTTTTTTTTTTACTGGCCTCCCCCCGTGGGAATCGAACCCATAACCCTGGCGTTTCAAACATCATGCTCTATCAACTGAGCTCCATCCTTGCCGGCCATTTTCCCCCCTACCCTGGACGACGCTGGGCCAATTGTGCACCGCCCATGAGTCTCCCGGTCGCTGTCGGCTGCGACAGAACCTGGTTCCGAACCAGGATCTCTAGTGGCACAGTTAGCCCTGCGATGCAGTGCCTTAGACCACTGCGCCACTCAGGATAATAATAACTGCAATAACTATCAATAATAATTATAATAACTATTACGAATTATATTGTCCTTTTCTGATGTTCCAATTGTAGTCTATTCATTTTAGTTTAAAATATAAAGTTATTTATAACAAATCCAGAACCCACCACAGGCTGGCGCTATTCCCCCAGCACAACAGCTAATGCCACTTGCTTCCTAACCAAAATAAATTATCGTTTTAAAATCGTCCCAATTATTCTGTATTTTATGCCTTTCATTTCAGTTCGCTATTCAATATCTTTAACAGTTTTCTCTGATTCGGCCCCAATCAATAAAACAAACGCTTGATATTATTTATCAGCATACACTTAATGATATCCCTACCATTTGAACGATGTCCTGTCTCTCACTCCCCCCCTCTCCTGCTCCTTCCTACATTATGGGGGAGGCGCGGGAAACCTCCCTACAATTTTCCTTCATAGGAAATAATGTAATTAGTACTTATAACATATTTTCATAGACATATCTAGAATATTACTAAAGCTATCTAATGCAACTTTTAATACACGTAAAAAAACTCTCTCTCCACTCATTCCTTTTTGAATAAGTGCGTCTTACTAGTTCCCCCATAACCACGCCTCAAATCTTTTATTTAGCATTTAACCAACCAAATACTAAGTAGTATCCGGTTATCATTCATACCCGCCGTTGAATTTCCTCATACACACATATTTCATATTCTGCCATTCAAATGCCCAACACAACAGAATAGTTCCATGCAAACATCTATTGGCTCTTCAAGTCGCTCCGGATTAGAGCGTCTGCCAACTGACCAAAAACGCAAATATTCTCTCATAACGTACGTCTACGTTTGAGTGCAAAAGCGCATACACACGCATAATAATATGTCATTTAGCAGACGCTTCCATCCAAAGCGATTTACAGTCATGCGTGCATACATTTTTTAAATTTTTATTTTATTTTTTTTATTAGTGGTCCCGGGGATCGAACCCACTACCTTGGCGTTACAAGCGCCGTGCTCTACCAGCTGAGCTAGAGGACCACATCGTTGGATTTTATAGGTACCTCTCAAATAATCGCTTTGTGGTGTTTTTAGCCAATTCTTAATTGACACGAATCATTTTGTCAAACATTTGTTCGAACCAAAAATATTGACTGTTATTCTCCTTTTTATCCCCTGCAGTCACGATAGTTAAATATTCCTTGGTCCCCGTTAAAGCATTTTCGAGCTTAAAAAAAACACACTCCCTGTCTTCAGCCCCTCCTTTCGCTTTTTTTCCATCTAATTTTATATGCATCTGCCTACTAACTTTTTTACTTCGAGATGCCCAATAAATTCATACCTCTTCTCCCAAATGGACCCATAAAACATATTTCTCCGATCCCTCCCTAACATATATATTTCATCTCCCGTTAATTCTCGGACTTGTTTAGAAGATGTCTTTCCCATCGTGGAACAATAAGAAATCCCTCCCCCCTTTTTGTTTTTTAAATAATTCCCTCCCGAATTATTTTCGTAGGAGCTAATCTCTTAGTGCCCCTCTTGCTTTTGTAATTAACCCTTTAAAATTATTTAACCCCTAACCCAGAGTTTCTATTTAAAACTCCGGTTTCAGGAAAAGAGTAAGTTACCCAATTTTTTTCACACGACTTATTTTTTCCCCTCCACCCCTGAAATAATGATCACGTCTCCGAGGGATTAAGTCTCACACACATACGACCTTATCATCCGTCAAACTTGTTTGCACAGTTCTAGCAAATGCCCAGTCGCATATATGAACTCCCGACACATCCCTATCATACGATGATAATTATTTCCCTGTTTATACTGAACATTGCAATTCGTACAATGACAATATTAACTTAGTTTACATTTGTGATTGCAATTCACTACCATGTCATTTCGGACTAGTTTTTTTTTGTAATAGCTATTTACCTCTAGGATCAATTGCGGACCCTCCCTGTCGTAATAATTATTACCTTCTTTGGTAAATAAATTCAACTCATTTTACCAAAATCCATGAATAAAAATTACTGACCTTTTCCTTGCAGTCTGGATTAAAATGCTTTTTCAAACTTGTTAACGTCTTTATCGTTCATAAAGAGTAATCACCGGCCTGTTTATTAACCTTAACGTGGAAGGCCAGGACAATTTTTCACGGATGTGATCACCCGGCCGTGCACGGATTTCGGTGTCTCTAGAACGATAAAGATGTATTAAGCTCCGCTTCGAAGGACAAATCTGTCATGTGAATTTTTATCTCTAATTCACCCTAAGCTTGAATCATTACCAGAGGTTGTAAGGCTCTGGTTTTAATCATCAATGATTCAAGGTCCACAACTCACAAGTCTTATCTGTATTTTTATTCATGGCGAGAGCTCTGACCAAAAACACAAACATACTGTTTTTATACCCCTTGACAAACAAAGGCACTATGCTCCTCCCACCTTTCTTAAACAGTTCCCGCCTTCCCCCTTGAATGGTTAGTAACGCCCCTTCTGTTAGTGGGTTGACACTACATGATAATTCTAACATTTATACTGTGTTTGGGGTGAAATTCTTTAGTCATTATTCTTAAAATCCAAATTAATCTAACAGTCTCATTGGATTTTATAAGAAGTATTATAAGCACAAGATGCTTGAGTTTATTACTTTTTTCTAAGTATGCTATGCTCCACTGCATCCTTTTTTTCTGGCAAAATAGCCTATGTGAGAAAGAGAAAATTAGTGACATCCCTTACCACAAACATAGTTTACTGTTGAAAAGGTGCACTTATATCAACCTCAGAATTACATTGACTAAAATAGATTAATTTGGATTGTTGTGGCAAAAAGGTGAGCTGGATAAAATCATGTAGTACCTAAAAAAAAGCCTTAAAATGTCCAGGGGAAGAGTCAACAAACGTAGAAGTCCCAGGGGTGGACATGTGATCCCAACAGAGTCCCATTCACCATAATCTGAACACAATTCAGGAGAGTCTTAATCAATTGTTAACTAAATGTAAACCCTGTGCTAGAGAAAAAAACATTAATTGAAGTCTGAACCCTGTTAGGATATAGAGTAGTCAATGGTGGACATTATTTTGCTCACCAGCCCAATCAGGCTTGTTACAAGAGTAGAGAGGATATTTACTATCCAAAAGGTCACTTACCTTCCGGCACACACATCGGTGAGAGAGGTCTGAGAATGTGAGCCAGGGCAGTGTCTGATATTCCAGGCCCAGCTTTGGTAGTTGTACCTGGATAACCTGAATATTTGAAATCCTTGGCCCTTTGGAAACCCTGTGGTGGAGGTGAATGGAAGACATTCTGGGCCCTTTGGCAACCCTGTGGTGGAGGTGAATCGAACCAATTCTGGGCCCTTTGGCAACCCTGTGGTGGAGGGAAATCATCCGATAGGCAGGGAGGAGGTGGAGTAGTTTTGGTCTGTGGAACTGAAGTTTCCATGTCTTTTGTCTTTTTATGTTGCTTCAGCAGACCCTTCAGCTCAAACATGACATGCTTCATAATTGGAGAGATGGGCAGCTCAGCCACGATGGGCTTCACTGGTGGAGAGATGGGAAGCTCAAACATGACGGGCTTCACTAGTGGAGAGATGGGCAGCTCAGCTACGATGGGCTTCACTGGTGGAGAGATGGGAAGCTCAACCATGATGGGCTTCACTGGTGGAGAGATGGGAAGCTCAACCATGATTGGCTTCACTGGTGGAGAGATGGGAAGCTCAACCACGATGGGCTTCACTGATGGAGAGATGGGAAGCTCAACCATGATTGGCTTCACTGGTGGAGAGATGGGCAGCTCAACCACAATGGGCTTCACTGGTGGAGAGATGGGAAGCTCAACCATGATGGGCTTCACTGGTGGAGAGATGGGCAGCTCAGCCACGATGGGCTTCACTGGTGGAGAGATGGGCAGCTCAACCACAATGGGCTTCACTGGTGGAGAGATGGGAAGCTCAACCATGATGGGCTTCACTGGTGGAGAGATGGGCAGCTCAGCCACGATGGGCTTCACTGGTGGAGAGATGGGAAGCTCAACCAAGATGGGCTTCACTGGTGGAGAGATGGGAAGCTCAACCATGATGGGCTTCACTGGTGGAGAGATGGGCAGCTCAGCCACGATGGGCTTCACTGGTGGAGAGATGGGAAGCTCAGCCACGATGGGCTTCACTGGTGGAGAGATGGGCAGCTCAACCACAATGGGCTTCACTGGTGGAGAGATGGGAAGCTCAACCATGACAGGCTTCACTGGTGGAGAGATGGGCAGCTCAGCCACGATGGGCTTCACTGGTGGAGAGATGGGAAGCTCAAATATGACAGGCTTCACTAGTGGAGAGATGGGCAGCTCAGCCACGATGGGCTTCACTGGTGGAGAGATGGGAAGCTCAACCATGATGGGCTTCACTGGTGGAGAGATGGGAAGCTCAACCATGATGGGCTTCACTGGTGGAGAGTGGGCAGCTCAGCCACGATGGGCTTCACTGGTGGAGAGATGGGAAGCTCAACCATGATGGGCTTCACTGGTGGAGAGATGTGCAGCTCAGCCACGATGGGCTTCACTGGTGGAGAGATGGGCAGCTCAACCACAATGGGCTTCACTGGTGGAGAGATGGGAAGCTCAACCATGATGGGCTTCACTGGTGGAGAGATGGGCAGCTCAGCCACGATGGGCTTCACTGGTGGAGAGATGGTTAGCTCAGCCACGATGGGCTTCACTGGTGGAGAGATGGGCTATAGATAGTGGTATAGAAAGAGAAGTTTAGTCCTGAAACAACATATAATCAATTACAATGTAATAGACGCATGGCCTAAAACATATCTGTTTGCTTACTTATGAATATGCAAACCATAATAATCATCCCCTCCTCATCATTCATTCTAACTCTGCTGTCTCATCCAACGAATAAACGTACCTGTGCCCTACTCTGTGTGCACAACAGGGTAACACAATACCACATGAAGAACTTAGATTGGTACTCCTGACACTTCTGCCATGCAATCTCAATCATCTCCTCAAGAGTCCCAACGCTACAGGAGAGGAAACACACCAGGTTGTTTAGAATGTGTGGAAAGAGGCTTCATACCGTGGATACGAAACAGTCTTTATATTTCAGATCTGAACTCAATCTAGGTACTCTGGGTAATCCAGGTAATCTGAAACTCCATTACATTGGTCCAACATCTCAATCAACTTCACTGTAAAGGCAGTGTAATCATAGCACTCCAAATCCCAAAATGAATGTATCTGGTGGATTGTGTAGCTGTGCAGATGTCAATGCTGTGTTAACGAACAAAGTGCTTACTTTGCAAGAGGCCAAGGGGATGCTGCGAGGAATCCAGGCTGCTCCTGTGGGCTCTGCTGAGGGAGATCAGAGGAAGTAGGGATGGGGAGATGGGCAGGAGCATCGACAATCTGAGAAGAACCAGCCTCTATTTCCCATTTGGCCCCCTTGACCAGGTTGATCCTGGTCATACTTGTACGCATACTCATAGTTGTACTCGTTGTTGTTTAGGGTCCACCTCTCTGTAAAAAAGAATGAGAGCAGAAGCTTGATCCTCTCATTTCCATAAAGGAATGGTAATACAATGATTAAAACCAAGACCCAACAGAGGTGTGAAATGCTTACCCCAATGGCCATGTTCTTCATTCCAGTGGAAATATCCATAATCATCGCCCACGTAAAACCCGTCGCATCAGCCTTAACAACATAATCAACATGGAGACAGTCAGGTGAGAACAACTTTAAAGAGCAAAACCTGTTATCAAAGCAAAAAAGCTGGAAGGTACAGTATAAATTGAATCCCCTTTTTAATGTTCTCAGAATGTATTGGAGAAAACATTATACCGAGACCTTTTAAAGCTAGAATCCTTAATTGAAACAATAACAAAGCCGGACACCCCACCTCTCTTTTGGTAAAAAACTAAGGGATGGGCCTGGAGAAATATAACCACTCTCAAATTCAGACAGAGCTGGCCATCCATGATATCAAATTACAGTTTTAACCATGTTTTAAGGTTATACAATGTTGTTTTCATTACATTTACATTGTTTACACACATTGGAGTAAAACAAGCTTCTATTTTGGGTTCTGATGGGGTACATATGACAGTTGAATTAAGATCATGAGGCATTTATAATTATATTCTTCAAGAATCAAATGGGTATATATCATTAACCTCTTAAGGATCATACACTTTCTTTTGCCTAAAATGACATACCCAAATCTAAATGCCTGTAGCTCAGGACCTGAAGCAAGGATATGCATATTCTTGATACCATTTTAAAGGAAACACTTTTAAGTTTGTGAAAATGTGAAATGAATGTAGGAGAATATAACACATTAGATCTGGGAAAGATAATACAAACAAAAAAATCATGTGTTTTCTATATATTCTTTGTTCCATCATCTTTGAAATGCAAGAGAAAGGCCACAATATAATAATGCTGTTTAGGCGCAATTTAGATGTTGGCCACTAGATGGCAGCAGTGTGTATGCAAAGTTTCAGATTGATCCAGTGAAGCGTTGCAATACGCTTAGTCTGCTAAATGGTCTGCTAAATGTCTGCTAAATGAACTGGAGTGAGTTTCTTAAAAGCCTTGTAGCTACCATTGTAGTTTATTTCTAGCATGACTCTATATCTGTGCAGCTGGGCTTTCAAGATAAATAAGGTGTGATGTTAGCTAGAAGGCTTTCTGGAAATGCACATTCACATTCACATTTACGCATTTAGCAGACGCTCTTATCCAGAGCGACTTACAAATTGGTGCATTCACCCCTATAGCCAGTGGGATAACCACTTTACAATTTTTTATTTTTTTTTTAGGGGGGGTAGAAGGATTACTTTATCCTATCCCAGGTATTCCTTAAAGAGGTGGGGTTTCAAATGTCTCCGGAAGGTGGTGAGCGACTCCGCCGTCCTGGCGCCGTGAGGGAGCTTGTTCCACCATTGGGGTGCCAGAGCAGCGAACAGTTTTGACTGGGCTGAGCGGGAACTATGCTTCCGCAGAGGAAGGGAGCCAGCAGGCCAGAGGTGGATGAACGCAATGCCCTCGTTTGGGTGTAGGGACTGATCAGAGCCTGAAGGTACGGAGGTGCCGTTCCCCTCACAGCTCCATAGGCAAGCACCATGGTCTTGTAACAGATGCGAGCTTCAACTGGAAGCCAGTGGAGTGTGCGGAGGAGCGGGGTGACGTGAGAGAACTTGGGAAGGTTGAACACCAGACGGGCAGCGGCATTCTGGATGAGTTGTAGGGGTTTAATGGCACAGGCAGGGAGCCCAGCCAACAGCGAGTTGCAGTAATCAGACGGGAGATGACAAGTGCCTGGATTAGGTCCTGTGCCGCTTCCTGTGTAAGGCAGGGTCGTACTCTCCGAATGTTGTAGAGCATGAACCTGCAGGATCGGGTCACCGCCTTGATGTTAGCGGATAACGACACGGTGTTGTCCAGGGTCCGCCAAGGCTCTTCGCACTCTGGGAGGAGGACACAACGGAGTTGTCAACCGTGATGGCGAGATCATGGAACGGGCAGTCCTTCCCCGGGAGGAAGAGCAGCTCCGTCTTGCCAAGGTTCAGCTTGAGGTGGTGATCCGTCATCCATACTGATATGTCTGCCAGACATGCAGAGATGCGATTCGCCACCTGGTTATCAGAAGGGGGAAAGGAGAAGATTAGTTGTGTATCGTCAGCGTAGCAATGATAGGAGAGGCCATGTGAGGATATGACAGAGCCAAGTGACTTGGTGTATAGCGAGAATAGGAGAGGGCCTAGAACTGAGCCCTGGGGGACACCAGTGGTGAGAGCACGTGGTGCGGAGACAGCTTCTCGCCACGCCACTTGGTAGGAGCGACCGGTCAGGTAGGACGCAATCCAAGAGTGAGCCGCGCCGGAGATGCCCAGCTCGGAGAGGGTGGAGAGGAGGATCTGATGGTTCACAGTATCAAAGGCAGCAGACAGGTCTAGAAGGACAAGATCAGAGGAGAGAGAGTTAGCTTTAGCAGTGCGGAGAGCCTCCGTGACACAGAGAAGAGCAGTCTCAGTTGAATGACCAGTCCTGAAACCTGACTGGTTTGGGTCAAGAAGGTCATTCTGAGAGAGATAGCAAGAGAGTTGGCTAAAGACGGCACGCTCAATAGTTTTGGAAAGAAAAGAAAGAAGGGATACTGGTCTGTAGTTGTTGACATCAGAGGGATCAAGTGTTGGTTTTTTGAGAAGGGGTGCAACTCTCGCTCTCTTGAAGACGGAAGGGACATAGCCAGCGGTCAAGGATGAGTTGAAGCGAGGTGAGGTAGGGGAGAAGGTCACCGGAGATGGTCTGGAGAAGAGAGGAGGGGATGGGGTCAAGCGGGCAGGTTGTTGGGCGGCCTGCAGTCACAAGTCGCGAGATTTTATCTGGAGAGAGAGGGGAGAAAGAAGTCAAAGCATAGGGTAGGGCAGTGTGAGCAGGACCAGCAGTGTCATTAGACTTAACAAACGAGGATCGGATGTCGTCAACCTTCTTTTCAAAGTGGTTGACGAAGTCATCCACAGAGAGGGAGGAGGGGGGGGGATTCAGCAGGGAGGAGAATGTGGCAAAGAGCTTCCTAGGGTTAGAGGCAGATGCTTGGAATTTAGAGTGGTAGAAAGTGGCCTTAGCAGCAGAAACAGATGAAGAGAATGTAGAGAGGAGGGAGTGAAAAGATGCCAGGTCCGCAGGGAGTCTAGTTTTCTTCCATTTCCGCTCAGCTGCCCGGAGCTCTGTTCTGTGAGCTCGCAATGAGTCATCAAGCCACGGAGCTGGAGGGGAGGACCGAGCCGGCCGGGAGGATAGGGGACACAGAGAGTCAAAGGATGCAGAAAGGGAGGAGAGGAGGGTTGAGGAGGCAGAATCAGGAGATTGGAGGGAGAAGGATTGAGCAGAGGGAAGAGATGATAGGATGGAAGAGTAGAGAGTAGTGGGAGAGAGAGAGCGAAGGTTGCGGCGGCGCATTACCATCTGTGTAGGGGCAGAGTGAGTGAGTGTTGGAGGAGAGCGAGAGAGAAAAGGATACAAAGTAGTGGTCGGAGACATGGAGGGAGTTGCAGTGAGATTAGTAGAAGAGCAGCATCTAGTAAAGATGAGGTCAAGCGTATTGCCTGCCTTGTGAGTAGGGGGGGACGGTGAGAGGGTGAGGTCAAAAGAGGTGAGGAGTGGAAAGAAGGAGGCAGAGAGAAATGAGTCAAATGTAGATGTAGGGAGGTTGAAATCCCCCAAAACTGTGAGGGGTGAGCCATCCTCAGGAAAGGAACTTATCAAGGCGTCGAGCTCATTGATGAACTCTCCAAGGGAACCTGGAGGGCGATAGATGACAAGGATATTAAGCTTAAATGGGCTAGTGACTGTGACAGCATGGAATTCAAATGAGGAGATAGACAGATGGGTTAGGGGAAAAATTGAGAATGTCCACTTGGGAGAGATGAGGATTCCTGTGCCACCACCCTCTGACCAGATGCTCTCGGGGTATGCGAGAACACATGGTCAGACGAGGAGAGAGCAGTAGGAGTAGCAGTGTTTTCAGTGGTAATCCATGTTTCCGTCAGCGCCAGGAAGTCGAGGGACTGGAGGGTAGCATAGGCTGGGATGAAGTCAGCCTTGTTGGCAGCAGAACGGCAGTTCCAGAGGCTGCCTGAGACCTGGAACTCCAGGTGTGTGGTGCGTGCAGGGACCACCAGGTTAGAGAGGCAGCAGCCACGCGGTGTGAGGCGTTTGTGTAGCCTGTGCGGAGAGGAGAGAACAGGGATAGGCAGAGGCATAGTTGACAGGCTGTAGCAAATGGCTACAATAATGCAGAGGAGATCGGAATGAAATGAACTAAACATCTGGGAAAGGAGAGAGTAGGGCCTCCTCACCACAACTCCCAAATATAACTCTCCCAACTTCCACCTCAGAAACTATAATTGTTTCACTGAAACACCCGAATAAAACTCTCCCAACTTCCACTTTAGAAATTAGAATTGTTGCAAACTACAGCGGTTCAATGTTTCAAGGAATAGACTGTTAGGCCTACTGCTGCTAGGTAGCTCTCTCTCTGCTCTCTCCCTCCCCTCTGTCTGTCCTTGATTGCAGGAGTGAAGTCTGGTGTGCGGGAGTCAGGGTTCCAGCTGCAGCTCATTCACCATAATCACCTCAGCCTTTAAGACCCGGTCAAACTTTCCACTCATCGTCAGATCATAGTCAAGACGACCATGTTAGTCTCGCTGCCGACTCAACCTGTTTATTTTTGCTCTTTGTGTTTTGGCCTGTTCTATTTACTTTTTCTCCTGTGCCACAGATATTTGGAACCTGACTCCTGCCTCCGCTTCACTCCTGCCACCACCATCCTGCTCTCCACTACCGGACCTCTCTTTTGGACTCACCACGGACACTAGGACATTACGGTACCACACCTGCCCTGACCTGGATCTGTTACCCTCCCTGTAACCTGGACTTGCTCTTCCCCTATTATTGGAAACCTGGACTATTGAACATTTTAAATAAACCTGTTAAACCTTCTCTGGCTTGGTGTACTTGTCTGCATTTGGGTTCTAATACTGGTAAATCATAACAGTATGATCTGACCATCATGAACCCAGCAGACAGTAGCTTGGATACCACCCCAGAGTGCACTCAAATTTGGACTGCCATAGCCAATCAGGGCATTTTACTTGGCCAACATGATACCCTGTTTAAGACGATTGCTGAGGACAGTCAGGTGCTGCTTAATCAGGTTCAATTACTCACCAATCAAGTGTCTGCCCTTACTACCCCTTCAGCCCAGATCAGAGAGCCTTTTGTTCCTGCTCCAGAGCGCTATGACGGGAACATGGGAACCTGTGGCGATTTTTTTGACTCAATGCTCGTTAGTGTTTGAACAACAGCCCCTCACCTACGCCTCAGAAAGAGCCCGTATTGCCTACCTTATCAACTCTACTAGCGGTTCCGCTCGTGCCTGGGGATCCGCGGTCTGGGAGAGTCAGTCGGACATTTGCAACGCTTACGTTGCCTTCACCACTGAGATGAGGAAGGTTTTTGACCACCCCGTACGAGGCAAGGAGGCTGCGAAACGGTTGTTTTCTCTTCGGCAGGGGGCTCGCAGTGTGGCGGAGATGGCAGTGGAGTTTCGGACTTTAGCAGCAGTGAGTGGTTGGAATGACGAGGCATTACAAGGAGTGTTCATCAATGCTTTGTCTGAGACTTTAAAAGATGAATTGGTGTCATATGATGAATCGCCTACGCTGGATAATCTTATTTCACTCACCATCAGGTTGGATAATCGGATTCGGGAGCGCCGCCGGGAGAGGAGTGTTAGTTCCAAGCAACCTGTCTGTCATCAACAAACTCCTCCCCGCATCTTCCCTACGGAGAAAGCCGTGTCTTCCCGAGTCGATACGAGGAGCACTGAACCCGGCCATGGGAGGTGGGTCGTGCACGGTTGTCCTCAGAGGAGCGTGCACGTCGCATTCAGGCTCGGGTCTGCCTGTATGGAGAAGCTGGTCATTTCGTTCCTTCCTGCCCAGTTCGTCCGGGGAAAAGGGCCGGCTCATCATTAATGGGAGAAGTTTTGGTGAGCCGAGCAGCGGATTCTTCCTCTTCTCCCGCATTCTGCTCCAGGCATCCCTCCAGTGGCAGTTCCAGAATCTCTCTGTTAGTGCGCTGATTGACTCTGGTGAAGACTGAAAGCTTTTGGATAGAGAGTGGGCTCAACAAATGGATTTGGAGACTGTTCCTATGGACTGTCCGCTGCAGGCTAAGGGTCTGAATGGACAATTGTTGACCCATATTACCCATCAGACTGTTCCTGTTTGTCTTAGAGTGTCGGGGGAAATCATCAGGAGAACATTCAATTCCATATTATCGACTGCCCACAGACCCCTCTGGTCCTTGGTATCCCCTGGCTCATAAGACACAATCCACACATTGATTGGGTGACAGGTAGAATTGTTTCATGGAGCACATTTTGTCATGTGAATTGTTTGTGTTCTGCTCTGACTCCTGCCAGTACTGTGCCTCGACCTCACTGGAGTCCATGGATCTTTCTAATGTTCCTGACGTGTATCATGACCTGGCATCCGTTTTCTGCAAACACAGAGCTACTTCTCTTCCTCCTCACCGGCCTTACGACTGTGCCATTGACCTCCAGCCAGGAGCCCCGCTCCCCAGCAGTCGCCTGTACAATCTCTCCCGGCCGGAGACGGAGGCTATGGAGAACTACATTCGGGACTCCTTGGCTGCAGGTATTATGCATCCTTCCTCGTCACCTGTAGGAGCGGGATTCTTTTTTGTTGCTAAGAAGGATAAGACCCTCAGACCCTGTATTGATTACCGTGGACTTAACAACATCACCATTAAGAACAAGTATTCTCTGCCTTTGATTAATTCTGCTTTTCCCCTCCTTCATGGTGCTACCATCTTTACGAAACTGGATCTACGAAATGCGTATCACCTGGTGCGCATTCGTAAAGGTGATGAATGGAAGACTGCCTTCAACACACCCTTGGGACATTTTGAGTATCTGGTTATGCCTTTTGGGTTGTCTAATGCCCCTGCTGTTTTTCAGGCACTAGTCAATGATGTCCTTCGGGACATGTTGAATCGGGTTTGTTTTTGTCTATCTGGATGATATCTTGATTTTCTCAGAGTCCTCCCAGGAACATGAACTGCATGTGCGCCAGGTGTTGCAAAGGTTGTTGGAGAACAAACTGTTTGTGAAGATGGAGAAATGTGAATTTCATGTGTCTGAGACCTCTTTTTTGGGTTACATCATCGCTCAGGGGGAGTTGCGGATGGACCCAGCTAAGATCTCTGCTGTCACGGACTGGCCAGCCCCCTCTACCCGCAAAACAACTTCAACGATTTCTGGGGTTTGCGAACTTCTATAGGAGGTTCATCAAGGACTACAGCCGCATTGCGGCGCCACTCACCGCTCTCACCTCCATCTCACGACCGTTCGCTTGGAATGAAGGGGCCGAATCAGCGTTCAAGAACTGAAACATCGCTCGCCTCGGCTCCCATTCTGATGCAGCCGGACCCCGACCGCCAGTTTGTCGTGGAGGTGGATGCATCCGACACTGGGGTAGGTGCGGTGTTGTCACAGCGTTCTCCTGAAGATAACAAACTGCATCCCTGTGCTTTTCTCTCAAGGAAACTTTCTCAGGCAGAGAGGAATTATGATGTTGGCAATCGTGAACTGCTTGCCGTTAAGCTGGCTCTCGAGGAGTGGCGACATTGGTTGGAGGGGGCGGAACAACCCTTCATCGTTTGGACGGATCATAAGAATCTGGCTTACCTCCAGTCAGCGAAGCAGCTCAACCCCCGTCAAGCCAGGTGGGCACTATTTTTTGGGAGATTCAATTTTTCTCTGTCTTACCGTCCTGGGTCACGCAACGCCAAGCCTGACGCCCTGTCTGGTGTTCATTCGGCTGTTGATACTGGTAGTAACCCTGAACCCATTTTGCCTCCTACCTGCAGTATTGCGGTCGTCACATGTGACATCGAGGGGATTGTTAGACAGGCTCAACATCATCAAGCTGACCCTGGGAGGGGTCCTCCTAACCGGATGTTTGTCCCTGAGTCTGCTCGCTCCCAGGTACTTCAGTGGGCTCACTCGTCTCCCCTTACCTGTCACCCTGGAGTTTCGCGGACCCTTGACTTTGTGCGACGGAAGTTCTGGTGGGCTACGATGGAGGCGGACACGCGAGCCTTCATTGCTGCTTGTACGGTATGTGCACGAAGTAAGAACTCCACCCAGGCCAGCGCTGGTCATCTACGACCTCTACCTATACCCAGCCGGCCCTGGTCGCATATCGCTATGGATTTTGTCACTGGACTTCCCCCTCGTCTGGAAAGACTGTAATTCTTACGGTGATTGATCGCTTTTTCTAAGTTCGCTCATTTTTGGCCCTACCTAAACTGCCCACTGCCAGAGAGACGGCTGATATTTTTGCTGAACATGTGTTCCGCTCTCATGGTCTACCCACGGATATTGTCTCTGACAGGGGTCCCCAGTTTGTCTCCCAGGTGTGGAAAGCTTTCTGTAAAGCTTTGGGCATTACATCCAGCCTGTCCTCTGGATATCACCCCCAGACCAACGGGCAAGCCGAGAGAGCGAACCAGGAGATGGAGACCGCTCTTCGCTGTGTCACAGGGTCTAACCCTGGGTCATGGAGCTCCATGCTCCCCTGGGTGGAATATGCCTCATAACACCTTGACTAACGCTTCCTCTGGTTTGTCTCCTTTCTGTGTGCTCTGGGTTATCAACCTCCCTGTTCCCTTCTCAAGAGAGGGAACTGGCGGTACCCTCGGTGCAGTCCCACATGCGCCGCTGCTTCAAGGTCTGGAGGAAGGCCAGGGTAGCTCTGTCCCGAGCCGCGCATATGCAGAGGCAAGCCAACCGTCACCGGTCCCAGGCTCCCGGTTACTCTCCTGGTCAAGAGGTATGGCTGAAGTCACGGGACCTTCCATTGAAGGTGGAGTCTAAGAAGATGGCGCCTCGTTTTATAGGACCGTTCAAGATACTGTCTATTGTTAACCCCTGCGCGGTTAAGCTACAGCTTCCTGCCTCCCCTACGGGTTCATTCCACCTTTCATGTTTCCCAGATTAAGCCTGTGTCGGTTAGCCCTCTGTGCCCGCCCTCTCGTCCCCCTCCTCCGCCCAGGATCGTGGGTGGGGGTCCGTCTACACTGTCCGGCGACTTCTGGATGTTCGCCGCCGGGGTCGTGGTTTCCAGTACCTGGTGGATTGGGAGGGTTATGGTCCTGAGGAACGTTCCTGGGTGCCCAGGAGCTTCATTGTGGATCCTGCTCTGGTCCGAGAGTTTCATAGGTTACATCCCGATAGACCCCTCGGCCGCCAGGTGGCGTCCCGTAGAGGGGGTACTGTTAGGCCTACTGCTGCTAGGTAGCTCTCTCTCTGCTCTCTCCCCTCCCCTCTGTCTGTCCTTGATTGCAGGAGTGAAGTCTGGTGTGCGGGAGTCAGGGTTCCAGCTGCAGCTCATTCACCATAATCACCTCAGCCTTTAAGACCCGGTCAAACTTCACTCATCGTCAGATCATAGTCAAGACGACCATGTTAGTCTCGCTGCCGACTCAACCTGTTTATTTTTGCTCTTTGTGTTTTGGCCTGTTCTATTTACTTTTTCTCCTGTGCCACAGATATTTGGAACCTGACTCCTGCCTCCGCTTCACTCCTGCCACCACCATCCTGCTCTCCACTACCGGACCTCTCTTTTGGACTCACCACGGACACTAGGACATTACGGTACCACACCTGCCCTGACCTGGATCTGTTACCCTCCCTGTAACCTGGACTTGCTCTTCCCCTATTATTGGAAACCTGGACTATTGAACATTTTAAATAAACCTGTTAAACCTTCTCTGGCTTGGTGTACTTGTCTGCATTTGGGTTCTAATACTGGTAAATCATAACATAGACTCAACTTACTTTATTCAGCTAGCTAACTTTGATGCCATAGCTAACTAGCATGCTAGCATCCAATAAAGTAAGTTCTTTCCATCTGGCTACCACTAACCCGGCCACCAACTCTGCACCCTCTGCTGCAACTTGCCTATGCCCCCCCCGCTTCTCCTTCACACAAATTCAGACAGCTGATGTTTTGAAAGCGCTGCAAAATCTGGACCCCTACAATTCAGCTGGGCTAGACAATCTGGACCCTTTCTTTCTAAAACTAGCCGCCGAAATTGTCGCAACCCCTATTACTAGTCTGTTCAACCTCTCTTTCATAACGTCTGAGATCCCCAGAGATTGGAAAGCTGCCGCGGTCATCCCCCTCTTCAAAGGGGGTGACACTCTAGATCCAAACTGCTACAGACCTATATCCATCCTGCCCCTGCCTTTCGAAAGTATTCAAAGCCAAGTTAACAAACAGATCATCGACCATTTCGAATACCACCGTACCTTCTCCGCTATGCAATCCGGTTTCCGAGCTGGTCACGGGTGCACTTCAGCCACGCTCAAGGTCCTAAACGATATTATAACCGCGATTGATAATAGACAGTACTGTGCAGCCGTCTTCATCGACCTGGCCAAGGCTTTCGACTCTGTCAACCACCGCATTCTTATTTGCAGACTAAATAGCCTTGGTTTCTCAAATGACTGCCTCGCCTGGTTCACCAACTACTTCTCAGATAGAGTTCAGTGTGTCAAATCGGAGGGCCTGTTGTCTGGACCTATGGCAGTCTCTATGGGGGTGCCACAGGGTTCAATTCTTGGGCCGACACTTTTCTCCGTGTATATCAATGATGTCGCTCTTGCTGCTGGTGACTCTCAGATCCACCTCTACGCAGACGACACCATTTTGTATACATCTGGCCCTTCATTGGACACTGTGTTAACAAACCTCCAAACAAGCTTCAATGTCATACAACAATCCTTCAGTAGCCTTCAACTGCTCTTAAACACTAGTAAAACTAAATGCATGCTTTTCAATCGAACGCTGCTAGCACCCGCCCACCCGACTAGAATCACCACTCTCGACGGGTCTGACCTAGAGTATGTGGACAACTACAAATATCTAGGTGTCTGGTTAGACTGTAAACTCAACTTCCAGACTCACATAAAGAATCTCCAATCCAAAGTTAAATCTAGAATCGGCTTCCTATTTCGCAACAAAGCCTCCTTCACTCATGCTGCCTCCAACACTCTACTCAGCAAATTGGATGTAGTCTATCACAGTGCCATCCGTTTTGTCTCCAAAGCCCCATACACTACCCACCACTGTGACCTGTACGCTCTTGTTGGCTGGTCCTCACTACATGTTCGTCGTCAAACCCACTGGCTCCAGGCCATCTATAAATCACTGCTAGGCAAATCCCCGCCTTATCTTAGCTCATTGGTCACCATAGCAGCACCCACCCGTAGTCTGCGCTCCAGCAGGTATATCTCTCTGGTCATTCCCAAAGCCAACACCTCCTTTGGCCGCCATTCCTTCCAGTTCTCTGCTGCCAATGACTGGAACGAATTGCAAAAATCTCTGAAGCTGGAGACTCTTATCTCCTCAATAACTTTAAGCATCAGTTGTCAGAGCACCTTACCGATCACTGCACCTGTACACAGCCCATCTGAAATTAGCCCACCCAACTACCTCATCCCTATATTGTTATTTATTTTGCTCTTTTGCACCCCAGTATCTCTATTTGCACATAATCTCTTGCACATCTAGCATTCCAGTGTTAATACTATTGTAATTATTCTGCACTATAGCCTATTTATTGCCTTACCTCCATAACTTGCTACATTTGCACACACTGTATATATATTTTCTGTTGTATTTCTGACTTTATGTTTTTTTTTACCCCATATGTAACTCTGTGTTGTTTTTATTGCACTACTTTGCTTTATCTTGGCCAGGTCGCAGTTGTAAATGAGAACCTGTTCTCAACTGGCTTACCTGGTTAAATAAAGGTGAAATAAAATTTTAAAAAATAACACACCCTTGGTAAGTACAGCAGGAGTTAAATGCTTGCATTACCTTTGACTTTTCAGGTGTCCGACATTGACCTCTGCTTGGTTTTGGTCAGAGGCTGTATCAAGGAGACAGGTGGAGGCCCTCGACTGTCAACAAACAGAACTTCTCTTGCATGTCCCATGTCTTTCTCCTGTTGACTGGGTCAGAAACAACACCAATAAATGTATGTAGCATGTTTCCTGCAGTCAAATGACCAAATTGCCCTCTAGTGGCCTCATCGGTGGAATGTTATTAATATTTTTTTTATAATTTCACAATTCACAACAGTATTTCAAAAAGCCAGTGGAAAATCATGTGTTTCTCTGTCAAACGGTTTTGTAATATTTCAGTCTTCTGTGATGTGTAATATTGGGATGCAATCTCAAAATGTAATACAATTCAACTCTATATCTGACATGGTACAGGTGTCTTCTTTTTTTATAGCCCATAACCATGTGTGTGAGGTGTATACTTTTGTTTCAAAGTAGATTTGTTTAAGACTACCAAGAAACACTCTGCGTGACCCTGATTTAGCCCACTGCAGTAAAATTTCAATAATAAACTTTTATTGCGGGTCCAGGGAGAAGTAAACATGGGAATATTTGATCCAAAGCACACAATTGAATGGATTGGATACCAATGCATTTTGATATGACTGCAGTTCCCTTGCTTGATGAATCATTAACTTATTTCAGTCATAACACAGGGGAGTAAAACTCGTCCACTGTCAGTGATGGAGTACACCCATTTTCTCATGGGAACTGAATCAAAAATTCTATTTTATATACAGACTCGAAACAAGAACAACCTGTTTATCAGTATAAGTGACTGTGTATGACTGTGCGCCAACAGTTGTTGCCTTCTCACCAAGCTGCTTGCCTATTGTCCTGTAGCCCATCCCAGCCTTGTGCAGGTCTACAATTTTATCCCTGATGTCCTTACACAGCTCTCTGGTCTTGGCCATTGTGGAGAGGTTGGAGTCTGTTTGATTGAGTGTGTGGACAGGTGTCTTTTATACAGGTAACGAGTTCAAACAAGTGCAGTTAATACAGGTAATGAGTGGAGAACAGGAGGGCTTTTAAAGAAAAAACTAACAGGTCTGTGAGAGCCGGAATTCTTACTGGTTGGTAGGTGATCAAATACTTATGTCATGCAATAAAATGCAAATTAATTACTTAAAAATCATACAATGTGATTTTCTGATTTTTGTTTTAGATTCTGTCTCTCACAGTTGAAGTGTACCTATGATAAAAATTACAGACCTCTACATGCTTTGTAAGTAGGAAAACCTGCAAAATCGGCAGTGTATCAAATACTTGTTCTCCCCACTGTATATATATATATATATATATATATATATATATATATATATATATATATATATAAAAGACTGGTATATATACCAGTCTTGTCATTGTAACTATGACCTGGTAAAAGTGACATAATTCAATATAATGTTTGATGAATTAACCTGTAACATTTCAAAATGGATCTGAGATACCAGAGAGCCAGGTGGGGCATGGAGGACCCGCTGAGGGTGCAGACGTAGGGTTTGGAATTGAACTGGGAGATGACCACTTGTAGAGTGACCTGGGACGTGTCATACTGGAACGGCCTGAAAGTGACGGTCACCTCCACCTTCCCATTGGCTGGAATCACTCCTAGAATCACACACAAACAAAGGATTATACCGGTCTTGAATGTAACGCATTTGTTAAAGGAAAACAATACGTAGGCCTACCTAAACTCAACACTTCAATACCCTCAAACCATGGGAAACATAGAGAGATACTTTTTCAGACATCTCTACCCAGTCTGAGTACTAGGCTATTTGCGTAACCCCCGGAAATCCATCATCACGCATTGCCTGGAAAGCGTCACCATCCATGCCAGAGACAAAACAACACAGCTCCCCCTGTGCTAGATGCACTGAGTCCCTGACTGCTTTGTGTCAAGGTGGCAGTTGCAGACTATGAGCATCTTTCCACAGTAATTCAGACACAAGACATGATGGTGATGTTGAGGAATCACAGGTCAGGGCTAGGTAATCAGCTAATAATATTACGTGAGTTTATACAGGTGAGTCTGGGTCTCTGGGAGCCAGCAAAAAATGTTTTATGTGGTTCAAAGTTTTAACTAATCACCTCAAGGAACTAACACAAAAACATAGCTGGAACCTTATTGTGAACCAGAAATTATCCTACCATCAAATATAAAAAAATTAATTGATACATATCTGGCAAATAGACTCACAGGCTTAATACATTAATCAAATAATATATACCTACTGTAGATAGAATAATACAGGGGTTTTCCTCACTGTCTGTCTGAGTGAGCAGGTAGGATGTTGTTGCTATCTTGTTAAGGACTGTGTTATTACTACTTTATTCAGTGGCCTAATGTAAAGTGCTACCAAGTCTGCTGATTGGAGTTACCTGACAGGGGCTGGACCGAGAAGGCCTTGTGTGGCTGGATGATGTACACCTGGAACTCAAAGTCAATGGGACAGCTGCAGCTCAGAGGGATCACATGGCTGACACTGGAAGGTCAAAGACAGGTCAAAGGTCAAAGATAACAAGCATATACACCACCAGTCAAAGTTTGGACACACCTACTCATTCAAGGGTTTTTCTTTATTTTTTACATTGTAGAATAATAGTGAAGACATCAAAACTATGAAATAACACATATGGAAACATGTAGTAACCAAAGAGGTGTTAAACAAATCAAAATATATTTTATATTTGAGATTCTTCAAATAGCCATCGTTTGCCTTGATGACAGCTTTGCACACTCTTGGCATTCTTTCAACCAGCTTCATGAGGTAGTCACCTGGAATGCATTTCAATTAACAGGTGTGCCTTGTTAAAAGTTAATTTGTGGAATTTATTTCCCTTCTTAATGAGTTTGAGCCAATCAGTTGTGTTGTGACAAGGTAGGGGAGTATACAGAAGATAGCCCTATTTGATAAAAGACCAAGTCCATATTATGGCAAGAACAGCTCAAATAAGCAAAGAGAAACGACAGTCCATCATTACTTTAAGACATGAAGGTCAGTCAATACGGAACATTTCAAGAACGTTGAAACTGGTTCTCATGAGGACCACCACAGGAATAGAAGACCCAGAGTTACCTCTGCTGTAGAGGATAAGTTCATTAGAGTTACCAGCCTCAGAAATTGCAACCCAAATAAATGATTCACAGAGTTCAAGCAACAGACACATCTAAATGTCAACTGTTCAGAGGAGACTGTGTGAATCAGGCCTTCATGGTCGAATTGCTGCAAAGAAACCACTACTAAAGGACACCAATAATAATAAGAGACCTGCTTGGGCCAAGAAACACGAGCAATGGACATTAGACCGGTGGAAATCTGTCCTTTGATCTGGAGTCCAAATTGGAGATTTTTGGTTCAAACCGCCGTGTCTTTGTGATACGCGGTGTTGGTGAACGGATGATCTCCGCATGTGTAGTTCCCACCGTAGAAGCATGGAGGAGGAGGTGTTATGGTGCTTTGCTGGTGACACTGTCTGTGATTTATTTAGAATTCAAGGCACACTTAACCAGCATGGCTACCACAGCATTCTGCAGCGATACGCCATCCCATCTGGTTTGGGCTTAGTGGGACTATCATTTGTTTTTCAACAGGACAATGACCCAACCCACCTCCAGGCTGTGTAAGGGCTATTTTACCAAGAAGGAGAGTGATGGAGTGCTGCATCAGATGACCTGGCCTCCACAATCCCCCGACCTCAACCCAATTGAGATGGTTTGGGATGAGTCGGACGGCAGAGTGAAGGAAAAGCAGCCAACAAGTGCTCAGCATATGTGGGAACTCTTTCAAGACTGTTGGAAAAGCATTCCAGGTGAAGCTGGTTGAGAGAATGCCAAGAGTGTATAAAGCTGTCATCAAGGCAAAGGGTGGCTATTTTAAGAATCTTAAATATAAAATATATTTTGATTTGTTTATCACTTTTTTGGTTACTACATGATTCCATATGTGTTATTTCATAGTTTTGATGTCTTCACTATTATTCTACAATGTATTTTTTTTTTTACAAATACAGAAAAACCCTTGAATGAGTAGGTGTGTCCACACTTTTGACTGGTACTGTATATCACACAGCCCCAGAGAGAAAGGACAACAGCCTACATGTTCATTGAGACCTACAATAAAATGTAAAGCTAAATCAAATTCAGCCAGCCACTCAGTTCAAAAGACAATCATTTTTATCAAGAGATAAAAATGCCCTCCTATAAAAAATTGTGGAAAGTGGATTGTGTCACAATCTGTAAAATGTAAATAATTACTATATTGTATCTCTATGGCCTTACAAATGTTTATATTTGGATTTTAAAAAAAGTATTCTCTTTCCAAGTGTATTGTTTTGACTGAAGATTGTTGAACATGCAAGACAAATACTACTGACCCTAGCATATACGAAATATTTAAAAATATTGTATTTTTTGACTTTGTTTTGTTTTACCCCATATGTAACTCTGTGTTGTTGTTTTTATCGCACTGCTTTGCTTTATCTTGGCCAGGTCGCAGTTGTAAATGAGAACTTGTTCTCAACTGGTTTACCTGGTTAAATAAAGGTGAAATAAATAAATAAAAATATACCCCAGCATACGGCTTACTTAGAGAACTACAATTAGCTATCTACTGTGCAAATGGACTCTAATATATTGACTGCTCACCGCATCGTTAGTGTCAACAGAGATGATTAAAAACCAATGTTTATGATGCGTTACATGACCATAATAACACACTGAGTTTATTCCTCAAACAAGCCTTTGTTGCCACTCATCATGTTTATCTGGCAGGCTAATTCAGAAACTGGTGCACTTAGCAACTACTTAGCAGACTAGGCTGTAGCTGTAACCTATCCCTTACGGAAAGAACATGTGAATTTCACATGTGAAGTGTTCCAAAAACACATGTTTTCGTGTGATCATATGTGATCTTATGTGAAGTTAATGTGATAACTTGCGACAACATTTAAAGTAACATGTGATAAAATTAAACTACACGTGTGGAAACGTGATCATATGTGAAGTATTCCAAAACACATGATTTCACATGTGAAATTATGTGTTTTTTCTGTAAGGGATTTGAGTGGCCATGCAACTCATGTACAATCCTTTTATGAAGGTTCATTGGTGGGTTTAAAGACTATTCAAAGGGCAAAGATGCACAGTGAGACACGATTGTCCACTTCACCTCACCTTTGGCCCAGTGGGACAGCTGGTATGGTGATGTGTGTTGGGATGTGCAAGTCATCGATGATGGGGTAGGCATGGACTGGAACCTGTAAATTCTCTTCCCGCTGGAGAGAGATTGAGAGAGAATAACAATGCTCCCTGATGCATTCATTTCCTGGAGTTCTAAGCAGGAGGGAACCTCCTAGCAGTAAGTAGACTGGTTCCAGATCAGTTTGCCATGGAGTGACAATGACCTTAGAAGTTTGCAAGACAGCACAAACTGATCTGGGACCAGGCTTACCATGCAGCAACTATGGAGAGAAACGTTGACAACAAACAACATGTGATGCATAAACACAGCAAATCCCTCTTTTGATGGACAGTTGAATAGATTGGAAGTAGAAGTTGAAGAGATCACTGTCAGGCATGACGGCAAGCGAACTTGATTAGAAATGAACATAGCACTGGATTCCAACCTTGCAATGAACCCGAATACAGTCGTAGAAGTAGCGCCATTCTTTAGGACAGAAGTGTACTTTCACCGTGTAGGACAGTCCGGGGACAAGACGATGCTGCATAGAATATCAAAATGGAGGAATTAACCATCAACACTGACACGCATACGAATCAAAGATCATAGACGGAATGCATAACATGACATCAAATAGTAATAAACAAACACCTTTTTTAAATATTTCGTTTGGAAGTGCTTTGTTTGGGTGGGGATAATGTGAATGTTGATCACTTCAGATGATATGTTGATAAGTTTCTGAGGAAGATTAAAACAAAGATGAATTACATGACGCCTTGTATAAGAATGTACTGGTACATGAAGTGCATATATCGGCACAATCCATCTAAAGTCAGTGCTTTGTCTTTTGTTCTCTTGGAACAGTCAACACTCTTTGCTTCACTCACCAAGGTCCTCTGATAATCCTTCCCCAGTTTAAACCCACTGAAGTGAAGTGCTGAGGGTTCTGCATGGATTGCACTGTTGCTCTTGAGTTTGGTATAGGTTTCTGGAAAGTATAATATAAATGAGATGTCTTCACCATCTGCTTAGTCCCGTGTGGCTCAATTGGTAGAGCATGACGCTTGCAATGCCAGGGTTGTGGGTTTGATTCCCATGGGGGACCAGTACGGGGGAAAAGTATGAACATGTATGCACTCACTACTGTAAGTCGCTCTTGATAAGAGCATTTGCTAAATGAAGTAAATATTAAAACCCAAAACAAGTGGAAAATATTATCAAACGCCTGAGGAATCACACACTGCATAATGTAGGCTACGGTAACTCAGATAGCATCATGAGCATGCATATTATAGTTCTAGCCCTAGCGCTCTACTACAATAAACATATTATTCTTGACTGAATATAGCCTGTTAAATATATGACTGAGATGTATCAAATTGTTTAAGTGTAAGGGTCCTACGGGTCTCTAGTAGGTGATGAGGGACATTAGAGGGACTTATTTTTGTGTCCTCCACCAGTTGGCACAGGGGAAGAGGGGTCTTCTTCCTTTGACTGTCTGTGAATGTCTCTGATGCAGAGTGTGCCACTTCCATTACTTCTCCATTAAAAACAGGGCTGAAGAAGATAGCAAACAATATCACAATTCATATCACATCAGATATGTAACGTTAAACGCTTGCATTTCAAAGATGCAATGTTGTCCATATGATAATGAAAAGAACCAAATGACACAAAGCTAGCAAGCCAACTTTGTGCATGTGCAGCTACTGTGGTTCACACAGGAAAGTAAGCAAACTAGCTAGGGACGGGTTAGCAAGAAAGAGTGGAAGCTAGCAGCTAGCAGAGAGAAACAGCTAGCAAAGAAAAACAGCTAACGTCGTTAGCTAGCTTGTTATCAAACTTAATCAAACAGTTGTTTTATTTCGATTTGGTAACGTTAGCTCATAAACAACACACGTTTTTATTCGTTGCATGATGTGGGTGCTTTTCAAGGTTGAAAACTGAACGTACCTTTTGTTTCACTGATAGAACATCCACCAAACACTCTCGTCACCATAGTGATTCTTCCGTGGGGCGGGATATTTTTTCAAGGGTTAGTATTAGCAAAGAGTTTCTAAACCCAGAGGCGCAACATCTGGGAACGCTTGCGAAACAGGCCAAGCAGACAAGACCGGGGTTTGGGGTTTATGAAGTCAATGAGAGAAGTAAAAAAATATTCATTTGTTGTACATTTTCTCGAAATCTAAAGGCACAACCTGGAGTCGAGACATCGTCTTAAGTAGTTGAACATGGTATTACTACAACCTCGTGAAAGTGACACACTGACACGTTTTCATTTTTGTCAAAAACAACTTTATATCAAAAGAGTGCCTTTGACATGACGGTCTGCACATGTGCAGTACAGCGTGAGACGACCATTAGACACAATGACGTATTTCTGCGCATGAGTTTAGCGAGCCAACGTTGCCATGACTTCGCCTACATGCGTTATCGGGGATTTATATTGGAGAAGCAGTTTCTGCCTATCTTCATACTGTACTGTCTTTGGTACTAGTCTATTATAAAGTTGGGCAGGTGTAATACCGGTAACTGCTCAAACAAAACACATGCAGTTGGTTTGGACAAAGCCAGTGGATGCTGTTTGATGACTTGCTGGTTTGAATTGGACGATTATTTCAGACTTTTAGTACCGAAAGTCAGTTTGCAGTTTATTAAAGTCTATAATTTGGTTACAGTTTTCTGGTATATGATGCTTGTGACTGATGGGTTTTATTTTTTAATTGGATTTGTATGTGATGAATAGCTTGGAAGGAATGCATTAATGAGGAGCACTGTACTGATATGGATTGTTTCACATAACAGGCTGATAAGAACACTCTCTCTTTGATGTCTGTGAAACTGTCCTTGAACCTGGCTACAGTGGATTTTGTGTATTTTCGGTGCTGACTCCGCAGGTTATTATCATAGCAACTATGCCTTGTAACAAATGGACGGATTGGCTGAAATGGAGTCTGGACCACACTCAGTCCTTTGCTCTGGTTGGCCAACAGAAGAAGTGGAGGATTTCTGTCAGAGTATTTTAAGAAGAACTTAGAACAATGGATTAGTTAACTGAATGCCCTGCGTGGTATTTCAGTGGAACCGTATATACGAACCTTCATACTTATCATACATACATTTTGCATATAATAAATTTAGCTTGGATTGAATATCTCTTCATTATGTTTTCTCTTATTCCAATACCAGATTTGAATTACGCAATTTCTAACAATTGGTGACCTCCGACTGTGATCTGGTAGCGGAACTTCACTTCGCTGGAATTCACCCAGCCTATTGGACATCACTGTCATCGAACCGTGTTTCACAAATTGCCCGGGCTTCTATAAAGGTAAGCAAAACACCTATTGTAATATAACTGAAGTTTTGCACATTGGCTTTATCCAAATTAATTTTGTGAAACACCTGTTTGATGTAAGTGAACCCTATTCTACTATAAATAACAATTACAGTATACTATTTCGATTTCATAATATACTATGCAAATGTTTGATAATTGTGATGGTTAAACCCATGGGAGTGCGACGCTATGACTGAAGGCTCATAGGAGGTACTTTAAAATAGATTAGACAGTGCGACGCTATGACTGAAGGCTCATAGGGGGTACTTTAAAAGTTAGACAGTGCGAGTGTGGTCTTATGAATGAGAGTGTGAATGACAAGCCTGTATATTTTGTTAGAAAACGAATTGGAAGTTAAAACGTCTGTGGCTGTCCAAACTGTGTAATTTGGGGATAACTGTTGGGTTCGTGATTGTTTAAACCATATAACCCATCAATAACAATTGGGAACATAAAGCTAAAGTGATTAATTGTGTGACTGAACTGGTTTTGAATAGTTGTGTTGAAACAATTTGGTTTATTATTTGATTCAGTGTTTGATGTTTGACATAGCATAATACTGGTTTTAGGTGCTTGGGTTGAGGCTTCTTTTTTGTTGATTATTTGATGTAATGTTTGACCCTGCAAAATACTGGTTAAACAATTAGACTGAAATAATTCGGTTTATCATTTAAATATAAACATGCACCAACTTTAACTAATTAGGTGGGAATAATTTGATTTAAATAACTAGATGAAAGTACTTTAAATAACCACAGAATATTGGAAACACTAACACAGCTCCTCGAAGGAACCTGCTCCCAGAGGAGAGGGAGAGGGAGAGTTGCGAGGGAGGGGGCTGGAGACAGCGAGAGTGTGGCTTTTGAAGAGTCAGGAGAGAGAGAGAAGGGGGTGATTTAGATTGATACAAACAATTATTGATGGGTTAGGACTGGGGATATCTGTATCATTTATATTTGCATTTTTGGTTATTTAGTTAAATAAAGTGGTCTAATGGTATTACAATTACCAATTTGCGTTATAAACTAAAAATATTAGACCATTAACATTGAAAGCACTTTTATACAAAATATTGAGTCAGTAAGGTTTTAAATTACAATTAAGAATAAATAATAAAGTTCTTAAAACAAAAGTATAGATACAACAACATTGGCAAAATGACAGATAAAGTAATTAAAGTGTTGAAATCCACCCTCGAGATAAATGGGGAAAAGACGGGAAGGAATGGAAGAGGAGAGGAGAAAAGTTATACAAAGAATGGATAGCAGATGGATGGATAATGGCAATGAATGGAATCCCAGGGGAAGGAGAACCGAGGACAATACTGACGGCCCTGAAGAAGAGAACAGAGAAGGCAGTAAGTGAGTGGAAAGAGGAAGGAGAGCCCCTCAAAGGGAAGTCCAAAGACGCGATGGAGAAAGCCAGGTTAAAGGAGCGGATTGGTTTGGCTATGTTGGAGAAACTAAAGAAAATGTGGGAAGACAAAGCACCACCCAAGATAACAAATCGGTTGTATCCAGCCCTGCCATCGGCCCCACCACCCGTATGAAAACCCTCCAAAAACAATGGCACCAGTGTTGGAACTGACTGGGCAGGTACAGTATCAGCAGAAAGACGGCGTGCTGCAGGACACATGGGTGGGTGAAGAAGAGGTGAATAGACGAAGAGGTGATATCGAACAGATGTTGAAAACTGCACGAGAACTGAAAGAACAGATTTCTCAGCTGAGTAGACTGGATAAAGAGGAAGAAGACTCAGAGAGAAGTACAGAGTACCGGGACTTGTGTCGAACCGGAGCAAGTGAGAGAGAGAATGAGGAAATAGGAGGTAGAAGCACAGCCAGTTCAACCATTTATGACAACAATGCCGAATTAAAAAGGAACTGAAAGTACTGGAAAAGCAGGTGAGAGAAGACAGAAAGGAGCTGGCACTCACATCACTGCAAAGAACATCAGAGCCAAGGGGGGCCATTGTATTGATTTGGGGAGAAGAAGAGGAAGAGTATGAAGACGTAAAGCAGACAAAAATGCTCTATGGAGCTTTTCAAGGAGATATTTGGGATGAGGAAGGGCCTGCACAACGCACACGGGCCAAAACTCAAGGGAGAGGGGGTAACTGTGGGGGTCAGTATCCTCTGAGAGAAACAACAGTGGGAGCTTCAGTATACAAACCCTGGCCACACAGGGATGTGCAAACTCTGGTTGACAGTTTACCCCAGCCTGAAGAATCAGGACACAGGTGGGTGAAGGCTTTTGAGAGCCTTACTGCAGCAGATGAACTCACCATAGGGGATATGGTGGCAGTGATGAACAGGTGCATGGGAGATCATGAATGCAAAGAGATACTCACACAAGCAGGCCTGAGAGGAATAGTAGGAGCAGCAACTGGTTTTGATCGATACCGAACTGTCATATGGGATGCAGTTAGAAGGAAGTATCCCACTCAGGCAAGGCCAGATCTCATGAGAACACTGACGCTGAATGATGATGAAACCATACCAGCCTACATGAAGAGGGCAAAGTGCCTCTGGAGACAAGCATGGAATGAAGAGCCCACCAAAATACAATGGAGTCACCTCTTCCTGGCAAACTGCCTGGGGGGACTCCCAGACCAGGCCCGGGTAGAGTGTGAAAAGGTTGTGGCACTCACAGCAAAATCCATCCCAGAGTTCACAGAGATAGCCCAACATCATGTGGAGCGATGGAGGGAAGGCAAGAGGAAGGAGGAAGACGAACTAAAGCAGCTACAGAAGAAAGTTTTGAAAAACAACTGGCTGAAGACAAACCAGGCAAACAGATGGTTCTGACCAGTACCCCGAATCCACAGGGTGTGCCAGGTATTGATCCAGCTGCAGCCGCGGCTGCTGCAGTAGTACAGGCAATGGCTGGGATGATGGCACCCGGATGATGGCTCCTGTGGGGCCAAATGGGTATTTCTCTGTCGGGATGTACACGAACCAGACCCATCTCAACAGCCTGGCTATGCACCCCGCAGATACGCAGATAGAGGATGTTTTAATTGTGGGAAAGAAGGACACATGGCAAGATTTTGCCCACACTCACACCAGCTATCAAGACAACAAAAAGGAAGAGGGTATGGTGGACAGCAAAGAAGAGGAATGCAAAGGTTCCAACAGGGACGAGGAAGCTGGCAAGGAGGCCAACAATTTCCACCACCCCAGCAAAACCCTGGAGGAAACAATGGGCAGCCACAACCAGTGCCCAATGCGGCATTGCTACCAGGTATGTCATGGATGGGAATGCAACACCCCAACCAGGACCCCCAATGAAGCTGCCTAGAAACCCAATATAACCTCAACACCAACATCTACTCATTTCCACCAGGGTCAGAACCGGTAGTGTCATGTTTAATTGGAGGAAGAAAACATAATATGTTGATTGATACAGGATGCACATGGTCTTCTGTACAAGCATCATATCCACTCACTACCAAGACACAAGCTTTCTCTGGGGTTTCTGGGGCAATTATGAGAAAGCCATATACAGTTCCATTGGAAGTTGTATGGGATGACCTGCAAGTAACTCACCAGTTTCTCTACAATCCAGAGTGTTCGGTGGGGTTAATGGGAAGGGACTTGCTCTCCAAGCTGGGATGCAGCATCTATTGTAACCAAGAGGGACTGCATGCTTCTATCACACCTATTGATGAACTCATGCCAATACTCATGAAGGAACTCTCTGATCCCCCCACGCATGCTGTACATGGGAACACACTCAGAAGAAGAGGAGGAGGAAGAAACATATGTGTATTGGCTGAAGTTAATGGATACTGACCCTGATGCTCCTAGAGTATGCAGAGAGATTCCAGCTATGGAAGGCATGGATACAGACTTTAAACGCATACTACCCTCCTGAGGACCCTCCACACGTCACAATGAACTACACCAGGGACCTGGATGAAGCATATGATGAAGCATGGGAAGAAGAAATGGAGGACAGACGACCAAGTGTGACAAGCAATCACATGTACATACTCAAAGAAGGAGTGGCAACCAGTTGCATGGTAATGGATGGAGATGTGGTACTGACAGACAAATGGTACGCACTTCCTGGTGACTCTGTACCACATGTTACTCTCCTAGTAGGGTTTGGCTATGAGGCAAGATCATTGGGACCAGCAGTAAAGAAGGCAAGCTGCCTGCAGTGGAGCAAGAGCGCCTGTTACAAGATACAAAGCTCAGTCATGGATGGAAATCAGGTTTGGAGAATCTTACTAAACGTGGATGACATTGGAAAACCTGAAGTGGTGAGAAGATCTCGTTACCATGGAAGAGAAATGACTGACCATCCAGACACGGTCAACATCTTCAACCAGTTACCAGAACAACTGTGGACATTAACTGCAGAGGATGGGGACTAGTTGATGTAGAACCAGTGGTGGTTTCAGTTAGAAAAGACAGTGGCCTTACTATTCCAGTTTGCAAGCGCCAATACCCACTCAGTGAAGAAAAGACAAGGGGAATTGAGCCTACAATATCAGGACTTCAAAAAGGGCAAGTAATATATCCAACCTGCTCCAACTGGAACACTCCAATTTTACCAGTAAAGAAAGGTGACACTGGAAAATGGAGGATGGTGCAGGACTTCAGACCAATCAACGAAGTAACTGTACCGGACGTTAGACCTGTACCAGACCCATATCTGGCCCTGCAAAACATCTCACCTACCCAAGACTGGTTTACAGTGGTGGACCTTGCTAATGCATTTTTCTGCATTCTGTTACACCCGGAGTCTCAACCACTATTTGCATTCACCTACAGAGGACAGCAATTCACCTATTCTCGTCTTCCACAAGGATATCGTGATTCCCCAGGAATCTTCAACGCTATCCTGAAAAGTCACTTGGAGGAGTTAACATTACCAGAAGGGGTGACACTGCTTCAATACGTTGATGATCTCCTGTTGGCAGCACCAACTGCTGAGTCTTGTTTGCAGGCCAGCAAGTCCCTTCTCCTCTTGGTAGCTAAGAAAGGGTACAAAGTGAAGAAAGAGAAAGTGCAGTGCTGTAGGAGAAGTGTACAGTTCCTGGGGAGAGTACTGTCAGGAAAGGGACAAGCTGTCTCTTCGGCCCAGAGGACATCAATCTTGGAACATCCCAAACCCACTACTGTACAACACCTTTTGTCATTTCTTGGCCTTACTGGATACAGCAGAACGCACGTGCCAGAATACTGTCTTAAGGTGGAACCACTGCGAGCAATCTTGAGAGAAGCAGGAAACAGAAACCTCACAGCTGTCCTTAAGTGGACTCCAGAGGCAGAGGCAGCTTTTATCCAACTCAAACAAACGCTAGCGCAGGCTGAAGCACTGTCTTTACCTGATTACACCACGCCATTCTGTTTGGATGTTTCTGAAAGGGATGGTTATGTGCATTCCATCCTGTATCAGAAACAAAAGGGGGAGAGAAGAATCTTACACTACTACAGTGCAAAACTGGACAACATTGAGACAGGACAAACTGACTGTGCCAGACACATGGCTGCCATTGCTAAAGCTGTAGGCAAAACAGCTCACATTGTAATGAGACATCCACTTGAAATCAACACAGACCATGGAGTGACAGCTTTTATTGGCTCTAAACTTTTCACGTTGTCCAGCAAAAGAAAATCCAACATAACAAAGGCCATCACTGCAAAACACATTACCTATGTGACGACCACAACCAACATGACTGATGGCATGGGTCAGGGAGAACCACATGTATGTGAAGACAGAGCAGCCAAACAAATCAAGGTTCGAATGGACCTACAGAACTCACCTCTGGACGGCAACAAGACCACCCTGTTCACAGATGGATGCTGCTATAGGTCAAAAGACCCAAAGGAAGGGAATGTTGCTGCCTATGCTGTGGTAAAGCAAGACAAGGAAGGAGAACACGAAGTTGTTGAAGCAAAAAGACTGAATCCCAATGAAAGTTCAGCACAACTAGCTGAACTTAGGGCATTGAGGAGAGCTCTACAACTAAGTGAAGGAAAGAATGTGGACATCTACACAGACTCTGCCTATGCACATGGGATTGCACACATTGATGGACCACAGTGGATGAGGAGAGGATTTGTGACCAGCTCAAATGAGCCCATCAAACACAAGGTTGAAGTACAGAAGTTAATTGATGCAATCCAGCTTCCCAAACGAGTGGCAATAATGAAGTGCAAAGGTCATAGCAGAGAAAGCACCAGAGTGCGTGAAGGAAATGATCGGGCTGATCAAGCAGCAAAGGATGCAGGAGGATACACTGCCCAGCAGATGGTGCAACGAGCCACTCAAGGACAGGAGGAGTTGACGACAGACACAGTAAGACAGTTGCAAGAAGCAGCAGGCGCCTACGAACAGAACGTATGGAGCAGACAGGGAGCAAGACAAGACCATCATGGGATTTGGAGATCTCACACAGGAAAAACAGTGGGACCTGCAAAACTCCTCAGATCAATCTTAAGGGAAGAGCATGAGAAGGCTCATGGAGGATGGAAAAGTGTCGCAAAATCAGTTGAGAAAGCATGGTGGCATCCACACATGTTGGACATGGCAAGAGAGACATCAGAGAGCTGTGAAGTGTGCAAACAATACAACAACAAAGTGTCACTTGGAGCAGTGATTGGCAGCTTCCCAATACCTGACGCGCCATTTCAAGACATTTGCATAGATTTCACGGACATGGGACAGGACAACAGAGTGGAAGGAAAAAGATACCTGTTGGTAATGGTTGACAGATTCACCAGATGGGTGGAAGCCATCCCCACAGCAAGAGAAGATGCAAAGGCTGTGATTAAATGGCTGAGGAGGGACCTCATTCCAAGGTTCGGGGTCCCCGCGAATGGTCCGTTCCGACAACGGTACACATTTCAAGAACAAACACCTGAGGGAGGTAGAGCAGGCCCTAGGAATCACCCACGTTCGGGTCAGTATACCACCCCCAATCGCAGGGACTCGTAGAGAGAGCTAACCAATCGCTGAAACGAAAAAATGGCCAAAATCATGGCCGGAACTAAACTGAAGTGGGTAGATGCGCATGCCCCTAGCTCTAATGTCAATGAGAAACTCACCTGGGTCTGACACCCATTTAACGCCCCATGAGCTTATGACAGGACGCAGAATGCCAGGGGCCACCAGCAGACAATCTTAGTATGCCTAGGCTAGATATTGCAAAAATCAGATACACAGACTACATGCAAGCGCTAATTTCTCTTGTTGAAAGATTGTCTAAACAGGTGGTGGAAGTGCGCACTCCTGCTGTTGAAACCACGGACGAGAACAGAGACATCCTGGTGGGGGATTGGGGTGAGAGTGAAGGTGCATTCCAGAAAGTGGACGGAGCCAAGGTGGGAAGGGCCCTTCCGGGTAAAAGAGGTATCAAGCCACTCGTTATGGGTGAACACGAGCAAGAAAGACGTGTGGTACCACAGGACACACTGTGCCAAGGACATAGTTCCAGGAAGGACTCTAGATCAGGTACAACAGGACTTGGCAACAGAAGGGGAGTGATGATGATGTTGTGGTTAGGAGTGGGGCTCGCCTTATGGGGAACAGTGTTCTCAGCTCCCAATCAGTACCATAACATAGTCATTACCTTACAGGAAGGGGAATCTCAAGTGATGTCCCTAGAACCATGTAAGATCTGGTCATGGAGGAATAGGGCTAGTGGAATTGGGGACACTGGTTGCAATTGGAACCAGAAGGAAACTGTAACAAAATGAATCCCCATGTGTTAAAGAGAGGTACTTATCTGTGTGAGGGAAAGTGGTGTCCATATTGGGACTATATGATCACAAATGTTGGCACCTTCTGGGAATGGCGTAGAGGCTATCCGTATGCATTAGGAGATGCTTCTAAAGCAGCTAGGTTTTCAATGATAAGGGGTGTACAGGGGGTCAAAAGGGGGGTGCATGTAAAGGTGATGAAATCCTACTAACCATTCAAGACATTAAACTTACAGACGCAGGTGTGTACACCTTAGCAGCAGTACGATCCGGACCAGACACCATGGGTATGTTCACCATGGCAGTCACACCCAAACCTGCAGCTGGGGAGAGACAGACCCAGTTGGACCACACCCCCGCTCCAGGACCAGCTCAACTTCAACCCACTAGGGTACCAAACCCTGTTCAGGTGATTAATGTTAGGGATATAACGGACAGCGACCAATTGGGGACAGAAACTGGCTATGAAGGGAAAGAAAATATGTGGTTGGCATACATGAGGTATACGGCTAGGACACTGGCCAGGCAGAATTGTGTTATCTGTGGGCATGCAAGACCTGGGTTGGCAACCCACCCATTCGCTTTAGGAGAAGGGGAAGGATGGCAGTGCATATTGGAAGAGTTCTACCATTCACTGCCAAACACCACCCTGTGCAAAGCCCTAAGTTTGATTTTCCCTGAGGTTCCCCCACAAAAGGCACCTGAGGGAGTTCAGGCTTATGGAGGTAATTACAGTTGCATTACTGGAACAGGTAAGGGTGTTAACTATGGTAGGCTACCACCCGGGGATTGTGCTGTGAATGTAACCATGAACAGCACTTGGCCAATAGAGGGTAAAACCCAGACAAAAGGGGTGGCTGATGTGTGGTGGATCTGTGGACCAAATAGAAAACTAACCCCGATTCTAAAGGGGGACTGGCAGGGCACGTGTGCATTAGCTAGTTTAATTATACCACTGACCATTATTGATGTTTCCTCAGACCAACTTTTGGGGATTGCCCAGCTAACCCCAGACAGAGAGAGAATGAGGCGGGGGAGACGTAGTGCCCCATGGTCAACAGAAGAGGAGATCCACTCTAACCTGTTGGGGGTGCCTGTGGGAGTACCATTACAGTTCCAGGCACTCAACAGGAACGATGGGTTGTGGCATCTGTTGCCAATCATAGGTCCTGCCATAGATGCTGCTAAACAGCGATCTTGGATAAATTACATATATTATAACCAACAGCGATTTGTTAACTACACACGCACTGCCCTGACTGGAATGTCCGAACAACTAGAGGCCACCTCTAGGGTGGCTAGGCAAAATAGACTAGCACTTGACATGTTGCTTGCTAACCAGGGGGTGTTTGTAAGATGTTTGGGGAACAATGCTGTACGTTTATTCCTAACAATACTAGCCCTGACGGGAGCATAACAAAGGCCCTTGTTGGCCTGGAGAAGTTGTCAGCAGAAATGGAGAGCATGGCTGGAGTGGAGAGTGGTGGGCTGTTCTCCTGGCTGAGTGACTGGTTTGGTGAGTACTCTTCTATGGTGGTTACTGGATTTCTGACCTAATTGTGTTTTTTGCTGTTAATGTGTTGTGCTGCTTGCATCGTCCCCCTGTCTCAGGAGGTCAGTGGTAGGAGCGGTGCAGGCGTCAGGTATGATGCTGTTGTTACCGGCCCAGGATGATGCGGGTGACTCTGCTACTGACTCTGAGACCAAGCTGGATGATCCATGGTTTGCCTAGTAAAATACATACACGCATTTATTTTCAGTTCTTGCTCATTTATTACCTTATGTTTTTACTAACCACTGTGATTGTTTATTCTTCCTGATGTGAAGGTAAAGGATTCCTGGGTGGCTGGTAGCCAACTCAGTACATGTTAGGTGTAGGGGAGGAATAGAGGGTTAAAATTATTATTTTTTATTTTATTAACATTAAATGTTGTGATTTAATTTCCATATCCTGTTATTCTTAAGGGTGATTATACTCTGTTTAGAGTGACACCATAAATGGTGTCAAAAGAGGGAATTCTAAAATTTCCCTTTAAAAATCTTTAATCACACCCTAGAGTTTTAATAATCTTGTGTTTTGTGTTCTATTAATCCTGTGTTTTATGCTTTATTAATCAAGTTAACCATGTGAATGTTTGTCTTTCCTTATGTGATGGTTTGAACTTCTTTGATGACTGGTAACAGTTTGCAAGTTGGGTGTCGATGGAAGGACTGAAGGACTTTTATTATCAAATTGTCTATTAATAAAAGTGTTTATTTTTGTTTGTATTGTATTTTAATGAGTGACACCCTAGAGGGCGTCAAAAGGGGGGAATTGATGGGTTTTATTTTTTTATTGGATTTGTATGTGATGAATAGCTTGGAAGGAATGCATTAATGAGGAGCACTGTACTGATATGGATTGTTTCACATAACAGGCTGATAAGACACTCTCTCTTTGATGTCTGTGAAACTGTCCTTGAACCTGGCTACAGTGGATTTTGTGTATTTTTCGGTGCTGACTCCGCAGGTTATTATCATAGCAACTATGCCTTGCAACAAATGGACGGATTGGCTGAAATGGAGTCTGGACCACACTCAGTCCTTTGCTCTGGTTGGCCAACAGAAGAAGTGGAGGATTTCTGTCAGAGTATTTTAGAAGAACTTAGAACAATGGATTAGTTAACTGAATGCCCTGCGTGGTATTTCAGTGGAACCGTATATACGAACCTTCATACTTATCATACATACATTTTGCATATAATAAATTTAGCTTGGATTGAATATCTCTTGATTATGTTTTCTCTTATTCCAATACCAGATTTGAATTACGCAATTTCTAACATGACTGACAAATGCACATTGGAATTATTGGAATCCTACTGGGCATGTACTTGAAGGTAAGAATGAACGCGCGTGTTTGAAACAGCTGGGCATGTTTGGCAAAGGTACATACATATACACTGAGTGTACGAAACATTAGGAACACCTTCATAATACTGAGTTTGTACCCCCTTTTGCCCTTAGAACAGCCTCAATTCGTCGGGGCATGGACTACAAGGTGTCGAAGCGTTCCACAGGGATGCTGGCCCATGTTGACTCAATGCTTCCCCACAGTTGTGTCAAGTTAGCAGGATGTTTGGTGGACCATTCTTGATACACACTGGAAACTGTTGAGCGTGGAAAAACCCCAGCAGTGTTGCAGTTCTTGACACACTCAAACTTGTGCACCTGGCACCTACTACTACCATACCCGTTTCAAAGGCACTTACCTTTTTATGTCTTGCCCATTCACATTTAAATTGACGCATTCACAATCCATGTCTCAAGGCTTCAAAATCCATATTTAACCTGTCTCCTCTTCATCTATACTGATTTTAAGTGGATTAAACAGGTGAGCATCAATATACGGATCATAGCTTTCACCTGGATTCACCTGGTCAGTCTACTATGTCATGGAAAAATAATCTAGGTTGAAGGTTATGCCTTTAGATTTTGAGAAACTTTGCAAATAAGGAATACTTTTTTAATGTTTTGTACACTCAGTGACTTCAGAAATTATTCACACCCCTTGACCTTTTCCAAATGTTGTTGTTACAAAGAGGGTTAAAAATTGGTCAATGATCTACACAAAATACTTTCATGTCAAAGTGGGGGGAAAATGCTAACACATATTAGGAAGGTGTTCCTAATGTTTGGTATACTCAGTGTATATTAGAATCACCTTTGGCAGAGACTTTTCTACAGAGACTACAGCTGTGAGTCTTTTCTGGGTAAGTCTCTCTAAGACCTTTCCACAGCATGATTGTGCAACATTTGCCCATTATTCATTTCAAAATTCTTCAAGCTCTGTCAAATTGGTTGTTGATCATTGCAAGACAACCATTTTCAGATCTTGCCATAGATTTTAAAGCAGATTTAAATCAAAACTGTAACTCGGCAACTCAGGAACACTCCAGTGTAGATGTGGTCTTATGTTTTGTCCTGCTGAAAGGTGAATTAATCTCCCAGTGTCTGGTGGAAAGCAGACTGAAGCAGAGTTTTTTTTCTAGGATTTTGCCTGTGCCCATTCCAATGATTACAAGCATACCCATAACATGATGCAGCCACCACTATGCTTGAACATTGGAGAGTGCTACTCAGTAATGTGTTGTATTGAATTTCCCCAAACATAACACTGTGTATTCAGGACAAAAAGTACATTGTTTTGTCAATGTTTTTGCTGTATTACTTTAGTGCCTTGTTGCAAACAGGATGCATGTTTTGGAATATTTTTGTTCTGTACAGGCTTCCTTATTTTCCCTGTCAATTAAGTTAGTATTGTGGAGTAACTACAATGTTGATCCATCCTTAGTTTTCTCTTATCACAGCCATTAAACTCTTAACTGTTTTAAAGTCATCGTTGGCCTCATGGCGAAAATCCTGAGTGGTTTCCTTCCTCTCCAGCAACTGAGTTAGGAAGGACACCGCCAGGGGCGGTGTGTTCATTAGGGCGATATGGGCGACGCACTGCCAAACGGGAAAAGGAAGGGATTTTTTTTCTAATCAATTATATCACGGCAACAGTAGTTCAGTGTTCTAATCTAGACGTCTGATCTGCCACTAAATGTCCAATCAGGCTAAAGTCGTGCTTCAAATGTCCCTCGCCCGTTTTGGGGCGATTTCAGTCAGGTTGAAAATCGCCCAGAAGTCTCTCATAGCCTCTAATGTAAAATATTTTTTTCAAATATCAGAGCTTTCAATACAATCTCTATGGGTTTCTGAGGGCTTGCACTTACGGGCTTTCGTCATACGTAACGTAACATAACCATGAACGTAAATTCAAGAAACTACTCTTTCACCCTGAAGGCGGCACGGCAGACAGCACCGCTTGGACAGCGACTGGTGTAACCGACATGCACCATCTTTCAGAAAAGATTAAGAAAAATGAGCTGTCAAAGACCCACATGGATAGCTGTTTGAGATTGTCTGCTTTGGGGAGAGTGAATATTGCCACTCAACTGGATGAGGGATACAGGCTAGCTGTCCGCCGCCACAACGATGAGGTTAGCAACAGCAGAGTCGTGAACACTGTCTACGAGAATCGAGACGACCTCATAGAATGTTTTGAAGCCATCCGGACGGGTTCATTGGGTTCATTTGACCAGCCCACCGTGAGAGAGGCAATTGGCTACGTGAGGATACTACATGATGAAGATTTAATTTTTTCCTGCGGCTTTTTTCACAAAATCATGCCCCGTCGACATTCTGTACCAGAAGCTACAGAAGAAGGACATCGATGCTGTCTTTATCAAACGTGCCCTCGACAGCTTCACAAGCAGTGTGCAGGCCATAAGGTAAGATTAAACAATATCATTTGATCTTTCTCAAAGCAGAGCTTTATTTGAAAATGTATGCATGAAAGGAGACTGCATTTGTGTTTGAAATTACATTATTCTCATTATATATGGCCAGTGGTGTAATCTATCTTATTTTATATACTATGTGTACTGTACAGTGGTGCTCATAAGTGTATGAACACATTCTAAAGTTGACTAAAAAGAGGAATAAAAAATAAAAAATCATCTTTTGGAAATTGATCTTAATGACTTAATTAAAAAAGTTGGAAAATCCAACCTTTAAGGACACCAATTTTCTTTTCTTTTTTATTCCTCTTTTTAGTCAACTTTAGCATGGGATCATAAGCTTATGAGCACCACTGTATACTGTGCTGAACATCCAGGCTATGTGAGACACAAAGGCTAACTTAAACACTAAAGACTTTATGCATCCCTGCCCATTTTAAGTGGAACTGAAGTATTTGTACTATACATGGATACATTGCATATACCTGTGCATCACATAGACAACAATACTGTACAAAGCCAACAAACACATTGGTCTGTTTGCCTTCAGGGACTCCTCTCAACAGCAGCTGCAAGAAGCAACAGGAGCCAAAAGACCCAGAACAGCTTTGAGAGAAGAGGAGAAGCAGAGGCTGTCTGAAGAGGTCTGCAACACCATCCTGGATCACACCAAAGAAAGGTTCTCTTTCTCTGGCCACCTTGTGAGTGCTACCTTACTGCAAGCAGACATGTTTGAAAGGTACTGCCATTCAAAAAATAAAAATCTGTTCATGTTCATTTTTACAAATCTATACAATTGGCCAGAATATGGTTGTTCATATTTACAAATCTATACAATTGGCCAGAATATGGTTGTTCATTTTTACAAAGTCATACAGATAGCTGTGTTTACCTTTTTCTAGAAATTACTTTCAAATTCTGTTTTCAGGCAAAATGTCTATCACTGTTCATTTTCACAAATCTATACAAGAGGGCAGAATATGGAAGTCTATAAAAAATTTCTTATTACCAATAACTTGCATCAATGTTTTCAGTAGCCTCTATCAAAAGCTCCTGCTTGCTTGTTGTGAATTATGCTCAGGTGCACATATTTCCAATTCAACCATGAGGCAAAAAAATGTGGTAAAAGCTCTTGTTGATCCTGCAATCTGAACAAATACCAAGATGCTGTATTTTCAGCTGATATTTCATTTGTTTATGGAAATGCATATTGTTTATGCAGTGTTGAGGAATGTGAAAGAACACCCTTGATTATTTTTACTGTGATAACTTATTTTGCTTTTGTAAGCCAACACTTTTGAGATCAGTCAATAAATGCTTCTGGTATTGACTTATATGCCCTGCCCCCTGTCTTCATGTTGTTGCTGGACATATCTTTTTAAAAAATGTGTGTAGGTCACCTAAATCATCAGAAAAATTGCCCCCCTGAGAATTTTTTCAGGAGCCGCCACTGGACACC
>NW_025535285.1:0-107818 GCF_020615455.1 Coregonus clupeaformis | reverse complement strand
TTAATTCTGGTTGTCGCATAAACGTCTGTCAGACCAAAGACGATTTAACAAAAACGAGGTGAAGGGATGGTTCAGCTCCTCTTTCGAGTAAATTTCCTAAGGTGAATGATGGTAGTGAATGATGTTCGACGTAAACACCCCCTTCCGTAACACGCACACTGCAAACAGACCCAACTGATCTTGTAAACTCTTATCGTTGGATGACGGAAAAATAAAAAAAACATGGCGGTGTACTAAAACCTACCATCGTCAGATTACTTTCAATATTTCAAAAGTGTTTTACTCAGTTATTTTGATCACTGGGTGAATACTCACTCGTGATGTGATGAATTGTAAATAATGGTAATTGCTATTAGCTAATTCATATTATTACTTCAGCAGAGAGTTAGCTAAATATGATCACTTGTGTTAGGTCACTTTCCTCCCAGTTAGCACTACGACTAATGTAGTCTACATTTTCCGATTTGGATGAGAAATTGTGTTATGCTGTCGCTACTTCAGTGAATGTCTGAACATTGCATCCAAAAATAAACTGGCTCACATATAGGACATAACGTTGTAAAGACTGTGTTTGTGCAAATGGTTCAGTGAAAAAAACAGTGTGGCCAGCTCAAATGCTGACTGCTGCATTAATTGTAACTGAACGTTCTAAATAAGTGTTCCTAATCACACCGGTTTCAGCGTACGCTGCAGGAGACCAAGGTAGAATGAGTCACACTTGTGTGTTCATACGTGTCAAAGGGTTAATTGTTTTATTCTCTGTGCCGTTAGAGCATTCAACCCACATAATACAATGCAGAAAGGCACTAATCGCTCAGCATTATCTTACAATATAAGAATGAATGAATGAATGCTACAGTATCATGTCAATGTGGAGGCTCATTTACAAATGTAATGCTCCCCTCCTGCATAATACATACGAACAAAAAATATGAACACAACATGCAACAATTGTTCTAAGATTTTTACTGTTAATGAGAAAGAAATCAGTCAATTGAAATAAATAAATTAGGCCGTAATCTGCTGGATTTCACATTGACTGGGAATACAGATATGCATCTGTTTGGTCACAGAAACCTTTAAAAAAAAGGTAGGGCTGTGGATCAGAAAACCAGTCAGTATTTGGTGGAACTACACATTCTAGAGGGCTATTTATTGTCCCCAGCACAAAGGTGCACCTGTGTAATGATCATGCTGTTTAATCAGCTTGTTGATATGCCACACCTGTCAGTTGGATGGATTATCTTGGCAAAGGAGAAATGCTCACTAAAAAGGGATTAATAAAAAAGTGCACAACATGTTTGAGAGAAATACACTTTTTGTGCGTAATGAAAATGTTGGGAATCTTTTGACTTCAGCTCATGAAACATGGGACCAACACTTTACATGTTGTGTTTATATATTTTTCAGTGTAGTAAGGTGAGATTATATATTAGATACGATGCAGAGGCATAGAATACAGTAACTAGTATATTTTAATGGATGCACACTTGTATACAGAAACTAATTGGAGATCTAAGGCCTTGCATTGGTAGCTGACTTGGTATTGTGTGTGTCGGCTGGTGTGTGTGTGTGTGTGTGTTTTGGGCAGGTTTTAGTGTGTCGGCTAGGTGTGTGTGTGTGTGTTTTACATATCCCAGCAGATGGTGATGTTACAGCAGAGAGAGGTCCTTTAGATCTTAATAACAGCTTGAGAGGAATACACACACACACACACACACACACACACCCACACACCATAGCATCCTCCACATCACCGCCTGCATGCATGTCACACCTAATTTACAAGGCATGCTATCCCACTCCCAGCCTCTGTCCAGGTGTATTAGCACAAGCCATAGCCACTCAGTCCATCGACATGATTATTATCTTGGAAAACTCCTTGAGACTACTTGTGAGTACAGGCTCTTCCTGGCTGGCTGGGTTCTTTACTTTCCTACTAGCTGGATGGGGAGGACATGGTTATGTTCTAATAAAGTTTGTCTGTCTGGATGGGGGTGACATGGACAGAGGAGAAAGGAGAGGAGAGGGACAGAGGATAAAAAGAGAGAAAAGGACAGAGAGGAAGAGAGAGATAGACAGAGGAGAGAGGGCCATTAACTGTCCTGATTCTTCACCCTGCTGCCCCTGCAGCCCCGCCAGAGACCTGAAGGACGGAGGGAGAGAGATGGAGGTGAGGTGTGTGGGTGGGTGGAGGGGAGAGAGAGGGACAGAGGTGTGTGTGTGTGTGTGTGTGTGTGGCTGTGTGTGTGTGTGTGTGTGTGTGTGTGTGTGTGTGTGTGTGTGTTTAAGGGACATCTGAGGTGAGAGACAGATCAGACCACTTCCAGGAAAACCTATTTTTTGGTTTGGTGTCTGAGACAAGGCAGGTAGTGTCAATGTTGAAACAATAAATGTACTGTAAACTTCCATTGATCATAAAGTCTCCTGCAAGAGACAGACTCTTACAATAGTCAACACGATGAGTAGGGCTGTGTACTCACACACACACACACAAACTAGGGTATATCAACACTGGCTAACATGAGGCAGACTACGACAAACAAGTGCCATTTTGCAGTGAAATAAATAAACAGAGACAACAAATGGGAATGGTGTACTGTAGTGTTGGATAAAAGGTATGGGGGGAATGAATTGACTCAACTGCAGACAAGAATATAGAAGAGTGGGGTTAAACTCTCAAAAAGAAGGGGTCAGAGAGTACCGGAAATGGATGATGGCATGTTATGTTATACTCCATGGCATTACACCACTGTCTGTGTATGTATGCTCATGTCTGCCTGCCTGCCTGTTTGCCTCTGTGTGTGCATGCGTGTGTGTGTATATATACACTGAGCGTACAAAACATTAAGAATGCCTTCCTAATATTGAGTTCAAAATCCTTCATTAACTGGTCTCCTCCTTCATCTACACTGATTTGAAGTGGATTTAGCAAGTGACAATAAGGGATCACAGCTTCCACCTGGATTCACCTGGTCAGCCTTTGTTATGGATGTTTTGTACACTCCATGTATATTATATATGTGTGCAAGTGCAAGTGTGTGTGTATCAGTGTGCAATTCTGTCCCCTTACACTGAATGGTGTAAGACCTGTGATTCAGTGTAGGTTCAATGACAATGGTAATACGTGTGGAAAGCAAGTGATTGATTCCCAGTCATGTTTGAGCAATCCCCTCTGATCCAATCCCTTTATAGCACTAAATTTGGTCAGAAATAGTGAACATCGTCGGGAATAGGTGTCGTTTGGGACGCAAACTTAGTCCCCCATAACCTCTGCTAGCCTTAATTAGAGTAGCTAAGTGTGATTCTTCCAATAGTAATTCAAGGTTATATTAGCTCAATACAACAATATATAATACAAATGTGAGATCGTATGGTAAACAAGACAAACATTTAACAGTATGAGGAGAGAGAGACAGAAGAAGAAAAAATATAGAGGATGTGGGTTAGAGATACTGTATGTGTGATGGATACGGGGAGATTATGGATGTACAGGTAACTGCCAAAATAATGGAAACCCTTGAGTATTTTACGGTTATAAAGTAGGTGTCGTTCCTCAGTTAATTAAGCAATTAACATTCCAACATGCTTAGGGTCATGTATAAAATGCTGGGCAGGCCATTATTTTGGCTACCATGGCTATGTCCCCATAGGATGACAATGCCCCCATCCACAGGGCACGAGTGGTCACTGAATGGTTTGATGAGCATGATAACAAATGTAAACCATATGCCATTGCCGTCCCAGTCACCAGATCTCAACTCAATTGAACACTTATGGGAGATTCTGGAGTGGCGCCTGAGACAGTGTTTTCCACCACCATCAACAAAACACCAAATTATGGAACTTCTCGTGGAAGAATGGTATTGTATCCCTCCATTAGAGTTCCAGACAATTGTAGAATATATGCCAAAGTGCACTGAAGCTGTTCTGGCGGCTTGTGTTGGTCCAACGCCCTACTAAGACACTTTATGTTGGTGTTTCCTTTATTTCGGCAGTTACTTGTATGTGTGTGTGTGTGTGTGTGTGTGTGTGTGTGTGTGTGTGTGTGTGTGTGTGTGTGTGTGTGTGTGTGTGTGTGTGTGTGTGTGTGTGTGTGTGTGTGTGTAAGAGAGAGAGAGAGGGAGAGAGAGAGAGAGAGAGAGAGAGAGAGAGAGAGAGAGAGAGAGAGAGAGAGAGAGAGAGAGAGAGAGAGAGAGAGAGAGAGAGAGAGAGAGAGAGAGAGAGAGAGAGAGAGAGAGAGAGGGGGATAAAGACACAGGCCGGTAAGCAGCACCATCTCTCTTCCTGCATCGTGACTCCGGCGATGTAGCCCAGGATCCCAAACCACCATGGAGTGCTCTCTGACTATGTCTCTCTCTCCCTCTGTTCATCCTTTCTCTCCCTCTCTCCCCCTCCATCTCTCTACCCCAATATCGGTCTCTCCATCCCTCTCTCTCCCTCATCTGCTTACGTGCTCTAGCCCCATCCTTCACTCTCTAACACTGGTCATGAATGTCAAGGAGGTTTGGCTTGGCATTCAGCCTGGCCAGTTCTCTGCCCACCACCAAACCCCTGCCACGCTGCAAGGTCATACCAGACCCTGCAGGTACAACCCCTAAAAGTTTTACCAGTGAAAACTTCCAGTACATAAAACTACTGAGAGAGAGTGAGAGTAAGAGAGATGGAGAGATGCCCTGTTTTCTATTATATCTGATTGATTCCATCTGGTCCAATGTGTTACGGTCGAGCTACAGGAAGATGATACAGTTTCAGAGTTCGGTAAGGTGTGTGTGTGTGTTTGTTTGAGAGTGTGTGAGTGAGTGTTTGGTTTTACTATCTTTGTGGGGATCAGAAATCCTCACAAGGATAGTAAAACATGGAAAATTCTGACAACTGGGGACATTTTGCCAGTCCCCACAAGGAAAAACGCTATTTTAGGTGTAGGGTTAAGGTTACAATTAGGGTTTGGGGTAGAATTAGAGTTAGGGAAATATGATTTTGAATGGGAATCAATTGTTTGGTCCCCACAAGGATAGTAAAACAAACGTATGTGTGTGCGCGGAGGTCACTGATCTCATCACATAAAGCACACTGGGGACATCTGGACAGGAACACACACACACATTGTTCTCTGTCTTTTCTTACTTCTTTGAGCTGAGGTACACTTCCTCTATCTTTCTTTCATCCCTTCCATTCTCCAATCTCTCCCCTCAGAATCACCTGAAATACTGTATAATTATTACATTTACAAGGGCTCTCTCTTTCTCGCTCTCTCTCTCAGCACATCTGCTAACCACACGACAGCCATTTTGTTGAGTTTAAACTAGACCTGTCCTTCAACCCGTTCCCCAAATACCTTTCCCAGTACTCTTCTATCACCCCCTAAATGACTCATTTTTATTCATTTACATCAGTCTTCACATGAGGAACAACTCAGCGCGACAGAATCTCCATATTTAACACACTAAATTACACTTCATCGCAATTTGGGGGATTGGGAACAGGTGTTGTAGCACTACCTTCCATTTGATTCCATAGTAACTATATTTTCTAGTCAACGAGGTGTCACTCGGCTGCTTAACCGTTTGTTAAAACACCTCCAATCATCATATTCATAAAAAGGGAGATTGAATCCACATCTGTGTGGATGTTGAAATCGCTATCTTGATCCGGTGAAAATTGTAGAGCCGTTAAATTAAGCAAAAGTGAGACACTCCCAAAATGTGATGTTCTTTTTTACCGCAGCAAAGAATTCAGAGCTCGTCATTAGACTAGGACAGTGACAGAGGACTCGTAAGGACATTTGTAGTGTGACTGAAAATCCCATTAGACACAAACTTTGGACTGACTCACATAAAGGCTGGTGGCGGTTGCATTGCAACTCGTGGACTGGGGCTTCCAGCCTTAGGACATGTTTATAAGTACTGTTTTAGGATTTGTAATTGTCACATGCGCCGAATACAACAGGTGTAGACCTTATCGTGAAATACTTACTTATGAGCCCTTAACCAATAATGCAGAGTTTTTAAAAAGTAAGAAACATTTGCTAAATAAACTATAGGAAAAATAGTAGCAATATAAAATAACTAACAAGGCTATATACAAGGGGTACAAGTACTGAGTGCATGGGTACGGGTTAGTCGAGGTAATTGAGGTAATATGTAAATGTTGGTAGGGGAGGGGAGGGGTAAAGTGACTATACATAGATAATAAACAGAGAGTAGCAGAAGCGTATGTGAAGAGTTTGAAGGAATGAATGTACTGTATGTGTTTGTGTGTGTGTGTAAACGTCAATATTCATGTGTGTGTGTGTGTTTTCTGTGTGTTCCATACCAAATATTTTCCAGCCTCCTGAGGGGGAGTAGGCGTTGTCGTGCCCTCTTCACGACTGTCTTGGTGTGTTTGGACCATGATAGGTCCTTAGTGATGTGGACACCAAGGAACTTGAAGCTCTCGACCCGCTCCACTACAGCCCTGTGATGTGAATTGGGGTGTGCTCGGCCCTCCTTTTCCTGTAGTCCACAATCAGCTCCTTTGTCTTGCTCATGTTGAGGGAGAGGTTGTTGTCCTGGCACCACATTGCAAGGTCTCTGACCTCCTCCCTATAGGCTGTCTCATCGTTGTCGGTGATCAGGCTTACCACCATCGTGTCATCTGCAAACTTAATGATGGTGTTGGAGTCGTGCGTGGCCACGCAGTCATGGGTGAACAGGAAGTACAGGAGGGGACTAAACACGCACCCGGAGGGGCCCCCGTGTTGATGGTCAGCGTGGTGGATGTGTTGTTGCCTACCCTCACCACCTGGAGGCAGCCCGTCAGGAAGTCCAGAATCCAGTTGCAGAGGGAGGTGTTCAATCCCAGGGTCCTTAGCTTAGTGATGAGCTTGGAGGGCACTATGGTGTTCAACGCTGAGCTGTAGTCAATGAACAGCATTCTCACATAGGTGTTCCTTTTGTCCAGGTGGAATAGGGCAGTGTGGAGTGCAATAGAGATTGCGTCATCTGTGGATCTGTTGGGGGGGTATGGGAATTGGAGTGGGTCCAGAATTTCTGGGATGATGGTGGTTATGTGAGCCATGACCAGCCTTTCACAGGATTTCATGGCTACAGATGTGAGTGCACTGGGCGGCAGTTATTTAGGCAGGTTACAAAAAAAGTTTAAAACAATGCAAAAAAATTGGTCAGGAGCTCATAAACGTGGCCATCCCCTCTGGCGCCATTCCTCCATCAGGGTTATTATTAGGGCCAGCCAGGACCACGCTTACCACATGCTCAGGAAAAAACTCTGGGCCCAGCTAAGGTAAAACCTACAATTATGGCCTGGAAATTTTACTGGTTAGGTGATGTGATGAGAAAAAATTTGGGAGTTTTTCCAGACTATGTACCCCCCTGACCTGGCCCGCATTCTCAATATGGACATGGTTTATGGAGCCTCCCCTAGAAAAAAAGGCTCTCTCCCTTTGGGTGGACAGATAGCGAGGGTAGTTATTCTGTCAGAGCGAGATGGAGAGTGTGTATTTATCTTGTCGTTGGAGATAGACAGCATATTTATTTAGGAGTTTAGGGACGAGCAGTGCTGGCGCCGTATCGTGGGGACTAGTGTCCAGGGAGTATCCCTCCACGTCCGAGTGAGGTAGTGATTTGCCATCAGTGGAACAGCACATCCACACGGCAAACAACACAGAGTGCGAGAGAGAGAGAGAGAGAGAGAGAGAGAGAGAGAGAGAGAGAGAGAGAGAGAGAGAGAGAGAGAGAGAGAGAGAGAGAGAGAGAGAGAGAGAGAGAGAGAGAGAGAGAGAGAGAGAGAGAGAGAGAGAGAGAGAGAGAGAGAGAGAGAGAGAGAGAGAGAGAGAGAGATAGCTGGAATCAGGGGAGCAACTTTCACTGGGGACAGGAGGGACATGTCCCCCCCACATTCTGAAATTGCATTTTTGCCCCCCCATTTTTATCATTGGAATGTGGCAACTGTGTGCTTTAGGTCTATGCGGATGCCTCCGGGCGGTCGGGTAGGCTATTTGGAGTGTTTATCCCACTGGATAAAAAATTAATTATACATAATAATTAGCAGCTCAAGCAATTCCTCCAACTGTCAACACATTCAAATGAATAGAGGACGTGTACCAGGAGAAGACGCGATGGTTGGGATTTGTGGGTAGTTGCACGTTCGGCCTGTACGTCCCCCGCGGATGGCGGTATCAGAGCCGTGTAGCTACGTCACAATGGAATGGCGGACTATCACAACCTAGCGTCTGTGGACTACGATTTACGCTTAAGGGTTAAGGGTTGGGTTAGATTAAGGTTAGGGTTTAGAATAGGGACGTCCCAAGTATCCCTGATAGCATGAACTGTGAAGTGAACTGTGTCAAGTACTCTCACACAGCTAGTTAGCTGGCTACTGTATCTAGCACTCATAATGGAAATGGGGGTAGCGTTTGGCGAAACATGAATTTGGACCAGTCCCTATCAAGTGACAATGAACCCATACATCAAAACGTAGTGACGAAGTGCTACTTTGTAACCTACAAAGTTATTTTTGGGTGTCTCTGAAAACATTTGAATGACAGAGCTTGAAGAATACCCTTCACAAAGAGCAAATAAAAACACAATAGATTTTGCTGGCTTCACTATAGGGCTGTAACGTTAACGTTACCTTAGAGTTGAACGTTCTTAACACGGCACTTACTTTACATTTGGGCATAGCATCAATTTTTTGTCACGACACCCGACACCCTACCATGACACTTCACGTAACAGTACAGTGCCTTGCAAAAGTATTCATCCACCTTGGCATTTTTCCTATTTTGTTGCATTACAACCTGTAATTTAAATGGATTTCTATTTGGATTTCATGTAATGGATATACACAAGATAGTCCAAATTGGTGAAGTGAAATAAAAAAAAATAACTTTCGATTCCTACGGGGGGTATGAAAAATAATAATGTATGCACTCACTAACTGTAAGTCGCTCTGGATAAGAGCTTCTGCTAAATGACATAAATGTAAATGTAAAAATGTAAGCCTCTAAATAAGATCAGGTACAACCAATTACCTTCAGAAGTCACATAATTAGTTAAATAAAGTCCACCTGTGTGCAATCTAAGCGTCACATGATCTGTCACATGATCTCAGTATATATACACCTGTTCTGAAAGGCCCCAGAGTCTGCAACACCACTAAGCAAGGGGCACCATGAAGACCAAGGAGCTCTCCAAACAGGTCAGGGACAAAGTTGTGGAGAAGTACAGATCAGGGTTGGGTTATAAAAAAATATCCGAACCTTTGAACATCCCACGGAGCACCATTTAAATCCATTATTAAAAAATTGAAAGAATATGGCACCACAACAAACCTGCCAAGAGAGAGCCTTCCACCAAAACTCACGGACCAGGCAAGGAGGGCATTAATCAGAGAGGCAACAAAGAGACCAAAGATAACCCTGAAGGAGCTGCAAAGCTCCACAGTGGAGATTGGAGTATCTGTCCATAGGACCACTTTAAGCCGTACATGCCACAGAGCTGGACTTTACGGAAGAGTGGCCAGAAAAAAGCCATTGCTTAAAGAAAAAAAAAAAATGCAAACACATTTGGTGTTCGCCAAAAGGCATGTGGGAGACTCCCCAAACACAAACACATGGAAGAAGGTACTCTGGTCAGATGAGACTAAAATTGTGCTTTTTGGCCATCAAGGAAAACGCTATGTCTGGCGCAAACCCAACACCTCTCATCACCCTGAGAACACCATCCTTTTTTAAATCAGCAGGGTCTGGGAAACTGGTCAGAATTGAAGGAATGATGGATGGCGCTAAATACAGGGAAATTCTTGAGGGAAACCTGTTTCAGTATTCCAGAGATTTGAGACTGGGACAGAGGTTCACCTTCCAGCAGGACAATGACCCTAAGCATACTGCTAAGGCAACACATGAGTGGTTTAAGGGGAAACATTTAAATGTCTTGGAATGGCCTAATCAAAGCCCAGACCTCAATCCAATTGAGAATATGTGGTATGACTTAAAGATTGCTGTACACCAGCGGAACCCATCCAACTTGAAGGAGCTGGAGAAGTTTTGTCTTGAAGAATGGGCAAAAATCCCAGTGGCTAGATGTGCCAAGCTTATAGAGACATACCCCAAGAGACTTGCAGCTGTAATTGCTGCAAAACGTGGCTCTACAAAGTATTGACCTTAGGGGGGTGAATAGTTATGCACGCTCAAGTTTTCAGTTTTTTTGTGTTATTTCTTGTTTGTTTTACCCCAAAAAATATTTTGCATCTTCAAAGTGGTAGGCATGTTGTGTAAATCAAATAATACAAACCCCCCCAAAATGTATTTTAATTCCAGGTTGTAAGACAACAAAATAGGAAAAATGCCAAGGGGGTGAATACTTTCGCAAGCCACTGTATATGGCCAGTGCACATTTTTTGCACTTTATAGACCTGGCAAGCTTCTATATACTCAGCTCTCACCGTAGAAGCAGTAGTTCAAAGTAGTTCATGCTCCTCTCTAAATGGTGTAGTTGCATTGTTGCCCGGTGGTAGTGTCCAGACGTAGTGTAGCGTGCCAAGGCAAGATAGTCTTATAGCCATGTAAAGAGCGCCAAAAAGTCAAATTCTATGAAGAACGGCTTTTTTACCGAGCATTTTCTCCGCATGTAATATCGGTCCTTTCAATGGATTAAACGCTGATACAAATACATTGGTAAAAGGCTAATATCGGCCGATAATATCAGTCAACCGATAAATCGGTTGGCCTCAAATTTCTATGGATATAGCATTGATGTAGTCGCGATATTCCCATTTGGAACCATCTAAACACAATCTAAGTTAATCTTTAAAGCTAATCTTCAAATTAATAACTCTACTTAATCTTGGGAATGAGTCGGCTTCGCTCTATCCACATGAGGCGTTTCACTGTATTTAGCATAGAGGCTAACGTGATGTACTGTCTACTACTTAATGCAATGACTCATTCTCATATCAATGCTATAAGCCTCTGCCACATACCCCATGTGTGTAACACATACCGTTCAGATTCCAGGCTGCCTAAGGATAACAGATCTGCTGGAATGCATCAGGTAAACACATAGGGTACCGTGTTTCCTCCCAGTCGCCTCCCAGCTCATTATCCACAGGGCAACTGCGTCGGCAACCGGGTCAGGCCTCTATGGTAATACAGCCGTAATGGAGGGAGCTGGAGGGAGCTCACGAGCTCCTCAGACACGGTAACAGAACACCACATGTTCCATGTGTTCCACAGCGTTCCTCACCACTACACCGCCTCAAATGGTGTCAGAGGAAACGCCCACTCAGACAGACTACTGCTGGGTTTCTAATCATACAATCCACAGAAGATCGTCTTCCCTGGGAAGACAGCGAAACATCAGCAGGTAGCTGGGAGACTGCAGGGATAATGGCGGAGCTAGCATTTCTCGCAGTGGGAGACTTCATGTCGCAGATTCGCAACAGATAACCTACATTATACAGCCAGTAAACAATCAGATGTCTAATTGTAGCTGTCAACACGTCCATAACTACCATGGAGGGGAAGAAACAACAACAATGCAATTGATTGCAGTGCATGTGTATGTACTTACACATTGTGGTATATAGTGTGGTTTATAACAAGGGACATTTGCACTAGAAGTGCTTCATACAGCAAATACATATTGAGCTACTGTGCCAATCTCCTACTGAACTACTTACTATTGAACAGTAAGTAAGATGGTTAGCAATGTACATCGGAATGTATATACATTAGTTTTATAAGGCCAATTTGACAGAAACAAAACAGGCCATACCTTCCAGGTGAGTAGAAATGTTTACGAACGGGGAAATTCAAGTTGAATCAAACAAACACATTGAATGGGAGGGTGACTTTGGAGCCCAACTTTAGTTTCAAAGACAGGAAGGGGGCATAGGGGGCAGGGCAGACGGGCGGGCTATTTTTGGCCCTGGTCCAATCACCATCACTCACTCTGTGGTGTGGGTGTGACCCTTCTATGTCCCAGGCCTGCTGGGGTATCGATCGGCATTGCCTCTCCAGGTGCCTTACCTCTCATCAATTGGGCAATTTGAGAGGTGGAGAGGGGGAGAGAGAGAGAAATAAATCCATAAAGAAAAACTTAAATTGCCTTCTCCGTCTCCGTCTCGGCGAGAAGGCCCCTCTGAATTTGACATTTTGAGTTGATGTCACAGGAGGGTGGTGGCACCTTAATTGGAATGGTATCAAACACATCAAACACATGGTTTGATGCCATTCCATTTGCACCGTTCCAGCCATTATTATGAGCCGTTCTCCCCTCAGCAGCCTCCACTGGTTGATGTTTTTTTTCCCTTTCTTCTTCTGTGGTTGTCTGCGTCTGCCAGCCGAGCCAGGTAAGGTGAGGAGTAGGTCAATGAGTTCTCCATGATGAGAGCCAATGAGGGGATTTGATTAAGCTGGCCCGGGTGTCCAGGTGGGTGTGGTTTGCGCCTGGTGAAAAGTGATAGCATTTGTTTTGGAACCAGGCTGACTCCCGGGAGTGAGCCAGTTGCCCTGTTCTGGCCGACAGCGAAGTCGGCTCAAAACAAAAGTGGCGTAGGTTAAGCACATGGAGGAATGAGAAAGATTCTGTATTTTCACATGCAAAGTAATTGCTTTTGATAAAAACACTTTATCTGCCTTCCCAGTGAAAACTAGTTTGAAAACTAGTTTGTGAACGATACATCCCACCACATTGTTGACAATATGACCGAGCGGCACAGATTACTGTTCAATTTGAGCAGGGCGCGCCTCCCTCACCGGCTTCACCCCGGTGACGTGACGGGCCATAGCCTGGTGCAACCCGGGGCTAGCTTAATCGAATTCCTCAATGAGTTGAGCGCATCCAGGCCTGCCAGCCAATCAGCATCCATCATTACATTTGTGGGTGGTACCTTCATGCATATGTGGTCAATTGAGAAGGTTCAAAAGGTCGGGGCGTCAACCTGCAATAATGCTCCTCAATAACACACCTAAATACATGTAATCTGAGTTGAATTTTCTCACAAAATAGTTAAAAGCTATACAGCTATATACAATGAGTATACCAAACATTAGGAACAGATCCTAATATTGAGTTGCACCCCCCTTTGCCCTCAAAACAGCCTACTTTTGTTGGGGCATGGACTCTACAAGGTGTCGAAAGCATTCATTTACATTTAAGTCATTTAGCAGACGCTCTTATCCAGAGTGACTTACACATTGGTGCATTCAACTTATGATAGCCAGTGGGACAACCACCCTATATTTAAAAAATGTATTATTATTTTTTTTTTACGGGGGAAGGATTACTTTTATACTATTCCAGGTATTCCTTAAAGAGATAGGGTTTCAAGTGTCTCCGGAAGGTGGTCCACAGGGATGCTGGCCCATGTTGACTCCAATGCTTCACACAGTTGTCAAGTTGGCTGGTGTCCTATTCTTGATACGCACGGCAAACTGTTGAGCGTGAAAATCCCACCAGCGTTGCAGTTCTTGACACAAACCTGTGCACCTTGCACCTACTACCATACCCCGTTCAAAGGCACTTCCATTTTTTGTCTTGTCCATTCACCCTCAATGGCACACATACACAATCCATGTCTCAAGGCTTGAAAATCCTTCTTTAACCTGTCTCCTCCCCTTCATCTACACTGATTGAAGTGCATTTAACAAGTGCCATCAATAAGAGATCATAGCTTTCACCTGGATTTACCTGGCCAGTCTATGTCATGGAAAGAGCAGGTGTTCTTAATGTTTTGTACACTCAGTGTAGGTAGGACATTGAACCATCCCATATCAATATTTTATAGTCTATACAATCCATACACATCTTACCTTCCTCCTAACTATTCATTATGCTACCCCAACCTGTTGACTGCCTATTGATATAGATGTGATACACTACCATGCTGCAACATACCATTATTGCACATAATTGCACTCATTACAGTTGTACTACAATTGGACAAACACAGGAGTGTCAATTACATTGTTCCTTTTGAATGGGTGTCGGAGGATCCATATGTTCATGTTCATTAGGCACAAAACATATATTTTTTTGACTGAAACAGGTAGGGTGACTCGTCCAATGAGAAACAATAATTTTTGTTTTCCCTCGCAAAAAAACATTTAGCCACGGAGTGCACTAATAAACATGACCCAGTCTTCTGTCCGCAGCTGTATTATGAGGAACATGGGCTGGGAATGTTGATACAAAGTAGCTGACGTGTTACACAAGTAATTACTGGACATCTATCTGGATGGTGATTGATAAGATGCGCTCATTGACTAGGCCTTCATTATCTCTTTGTTGTCACTGCCTTGACTGCCAGGGCCATTATTGACCTGACAATGTATTTATGGTCAGGAGATACAGTGCCTTCGGAATGTATAGATTTTTCCCCCCCTTCATCAATCTACAAACAATACCCCAAAAACAGGTTTTTAGAAATTCTTGCAAAGAATAAAACCCCCATCACATTTACATAAGTATTCAAACCCTTTACTCAGAATTGGTTGAATCACCTTTGGTAGTGATTACAGCATCAAGTCTTCTTGGGTATGACGCTATAAGTTTGGTACACCTGTATTTGGGGAGTCTCTCCAGAGATGTTCGATCGGGTTCAAGTTCGGGCTCTGGCTGGGCCACTCAATGACATTCAGAGACTTGTCCTGAAGCCACACCTGCGTTGTCCTGTTGGAAGGTGAACCTTCGCCCCAGTCTGAGGTCCTGAGCAGGTTTTCATCAAGGATCTCTCTGTACTTTGCTCCATTCATCTTTCCCTCGATCCTGACTAGTCTCCCGGTCCCTGCCGCTGAAAAACATCCCCACAGCAAGATGCTGCCCCCATTTACATTTACATTTACATTTACATTTGAGTCATTTAGCAGATGCTCTTATCCAGAGCGACTTACAGTTAGTGAGTGCATACATTTTTCATACTGGCCCCCCGTGGGAATCGAACCCACAACCCTGGCGTTGCAAGTGCCATGCTCTACCAACTGAGCTACAGGAGGCCCTGTCCCTTTGTAGTAGACATATTTAACTGTATTCTACTCAAATCATTCCTCCCTTTCAAACTCACTTCCCACACACAAAGTATATGCATTTATTTTCATTTAGAGGGATCTACACCTGAGCCACAAATGTACAAAATGCTGAAAACAAGTCATCCACTACTGTGCATGTAAGAATTGACGAGAAGCCTGCTGATGTTTGTCAATATTTTAGTTGAATTTATAATAAAGTCTTTACATTTAAACCTCTGCATCATTTGTACTTCTATCTTTTGCACTTAACACAGTGAAGTTAATTTTAGTTCACCATTAACATTCAGAAGATAGAGGGCCATGAAATGATGGGAGTGTCTGTATAACTGTCCCTTTGTAGTAGACAATTGCAAGCATTGCTTATGTTCATGCCAAATACAGATTAGTTAGAAATGTCAAACGTAACACATTTCAGCAATGTCCAAATATCTGTTCCTTTGGAGTAGACAATTGTTAGCATGGGTTACACAACCACATTGGAGAAAGGACCGACGTCAGTCTGGTGTCTCACCTCAGACCTGTTTGTCATGGGAGTGCCTGCCAGTAGTCATAGGCTACAGACAATGTAGCTCTGAGGGTCCTCAACACACAAAGCCTCTACACCGCTTCAATCTCGGTCACCACCACCATGCTTCACCGTACCGATGGTGCCAGGTTTCCTCCAGATGTGAAGTCTTGGCATTGAGGGCAAAGAGTTCAATATTGGTTTCACTCAGACCAGAGAATCTTGTTTCTCATGGTCTGAGAGTCCTTTAGGTGCCTTTTGGCAAACCTAAGCCGGCTGTCATGTGCCTTTTACTGAGGAGTGGCTTCCGCCTGGCACTCTACCATAAAGGCCTGATTGGTGGAGTGCTGCAGAGATGGTTGTCCTTCTGGAAGGTTATCCCATCTCCACAGAGGAACTGTAGAGCTCTGTCAGAGTGACCATCAGGTTCTTGGTCACCTCCCTGACCAAGGCCCTTCTCCCCAGATTGCTCAGCTCTAGGAAGAGTATTGGTGGTTCCAAACATCTTCCATTTAAGAATGATGGAGGCCACTGTGTTGTTGGGACCTTTAATGATGCAGTAATTTGTTGGTAGTCATCCCCAGATATGTGTCTCGACACAATCCTGTCTCGGAGCTCTACAGACAATTCCTTCTTTTATTTTTTTTCTGACATGCACTGTCAACTGTGGGACTTTATATAGACAGGTGTGTGCCTTTCCAAATCATGTCCAATCAATTGAATTTACCACAGGTGGACTCCAATCAAGTTGTGGAAACAGGTCAAGGATGATCAATGGAAACAGGATGCACCTGAGCTCAATTTAGAGTCTCATAGCAAAGGGGCTAAATACTTATGTAAATAAGCTATTTCTGTTTTCTTATATTTTTTTACATTTGCAAACATTTCTAAAAAACTGTTTTCACTTTGTCATTATCAGGTATTGTGTGTAGATTGCTGAGGATTTTTTATTTATTTAATCCATTTTAAAATAAGGCTGTAACGTAACAAAATGTGGAAAAAGTCAAGGGATCTGAATTTCTGAATGCACTCTATAGAGATAGCTACATCCTGATGGAGACTAGGGTTCTTGAATAGTTTTAAAATGCATCCTTCCTTCCTTGATTCCTTAACATAACTATAAGTGATTTAATAGGTGTAAGGGCCTAGTATGGGATGTTGCGTTTACAACAGGTTCAACCTAGAAAAATGCCAAACATTTTTTTAACAAAATTTAATGAAAGGGTGTCTTGGATTTTTTGGCATTGCCTCATTTCATTAATTAAATGGGTACTTTTTCTTCCTATTTTCTCTACACAATATTTCCCAATACAACAAGCTATGGACTAGACACAAAATTGAATTTGGAAGATGAAAAGCCAGGCCGCCTCAAAATGTCCTTAGAGTACAATAGCCATCTTCTTACCATTGTGTGTGTTCCATCTTTCTCACAGTAGCAATAATGGAATGTCAGGATGGCCTTGAGAACTATTAGCTTTGATTCTAAATGACATGGGTATGTCCCAAATGGCACCTATTCTGTATACAGTGCACTACTTTTGACCAGAGTTCTATGGGACCTGGGCCCATATCCACAAAGCATCTCAGAGTAGGAGTGTTCTAGAATATGTCCATATAATCTTACACATTGATCTAAAAGGCAAAACTGATCCTAGATCAGCACTCCTACACCGAGAAGCATTGTGGTTATGGGCCCAGGTCAAAAGTTGTATACTATGTAGGGAATAGGGTGCCATTTGGGACGCATACAGTTCTCAGACAATGGAGGAGTGTATTCCCACTTTACAGGCCCTGACTGGTAAAAAGAAAGCAAATATATGAAAGCGGAGAACGTCAGCTGCAATCAGGAGAACAACATAGTCCTACACCCACGTGAGTGTGTGTGTGTGTGTGTGTGTGTGTCTGTACACTGACAATAACTGTTCTGTAAGTAGAAAACTTCCACCCACACCCTGCTTGTGGAATGAATAGAACATCTGCAGGCAATTGCAAGACAGAGGGAGAGAGGGAGAGAGGCACAGAGAAAAAATGGCGTGAGAGAGATGGGGAGAGGGAAGAGAGAGAGGGGAGATATATAGATAGAGAGTCAACGAGAGAGAGGCTGAGAAAGGAGAGAGAGAGAGAGACCCTCAAGAGAAAGGCTACGTGCACACTGCCCACAAAATGAGGTGGAAACTGAGCTGCACTTCCTAACCTCCTGCCAAATGTATGACCATATTAGAGACACATATTTCCCTCAAATTGCACAGACCCACAAAGTATTAAAAAACAAATTCAATTTTGATAAACTCCCATATCTATTGGGTGAAATACCACAGTGTGCAATCAAAGCAGCAATATTTGTGACCTGTTGCCACAAGATAAGGGCAACCAGTGAAGAACAAACACCATTGTAAATACAACCCATATTTATGTTTATTTATTTTCCCTTTTTGTACTTTAACTATTTGCACATCATTACACCACTGTATATAGACATAATATGACATTTGAAATGTCTTCATTCTTTTGGAACTTTTGTTAATTTGTTATTGTTTATTTCACTTTTGTTTATCCATTTCACTTGCTTTGGCAATTTAAACATATGTTTCCCATGCCAATAAAGCCCCTTAAATTGAATTGAATTGAGAGAGCGAGAGAGAGAGAGAGAGAGAGAGAGAGCGAGAGAGCGAGAGAGAGAGAGAGAGAGAGAGAGAGAGAGAGAGAGAAAGAGAAAGAGAAAGAGAAAGAGAAAGAGAGAGAGAGAGAGAGAGAGAGAGAGAGAGAGAGAGAGAGAGAGAGAGAGAGAGAGAGAGAGAGAGAGAGAGAGAGAGAGAGAGAGAGAGAGAGAGAGAGAGCAAAAGCAGTGGTAAGATTCTCCCTCACAGCCTTACAGCCTCTTCCTGCCTGGTGCCAACACCGTATAATTATCCCTATACGGTGGAGGAGAGAGGGAGAGAAGACTCATCCCTTTGTTCCTGTTCCTCTCTGTGCTATGGGGGGTCAGGAGCTCTAACAGACCTGGGTCCGATCCAGAGGTGTGCGATGCAGCGTGAGAAAAAGTGGAGAGGTGATGACAGACGGCCCTGTCTGCACCCAATACAGCTTGTCTTTAGAGAGCTTAGGCTCTAAAGAGCTCTCACGATGGTGAGAGCCAGAGCCTCCTCTGCTCTCTCTCTCTTTCTGGGTTTTGTCTCTCAATTTCTGCTCCGTTCTCTCTTTCTCTCCCTCCTCCCACTCTCTCGATCTCTCATTTTGTTTCTCTTTCTCTCATTCTCTCTGTCTTCCTCCCTTTTTTAATCTCACCCGCTTATTGTTGTTTGCCAGCTGGTTGAGAGAGAACCCGGTGGCTGAGGTTGCTGCTGAGCCTCTCTCTCTGTTTAATCCGTGGCACTGGGAGAGTAGGAAGAACACAATGATAGTGTGTTTGGCTACTGATATCTCACTAATACTGCCACAATCCCCACACTAGTCCCTGTGGACACCGCTCCATGCCTTGTCCAAATCCAAGATATTCACAGCAACTGAACAAAATGAAGTAGTAATATGAAGGGAAAAGAGGAATGTCTGCTTTGCTGTTTTCAAAGTTAAAGGTTTTCAATTCCATTATCTCAGATGCGTTTCAATTTCAATACTCTTGATATACTGCTAATAGTGTACGTATACATGTATTCAAGCTATGCCCTTGACTCATTGAGTACTTCCCAATAATATCTCCTTCCTCCTGAAGTGTATACTCATTCACACATCTCCACAAATCTAAAATCATTGAATTGGTGGAGGCATGGGCTAGTGGGATATTCTAAAATGTCTTATATCAGTAATTTCCTTTCAAATGAAGGGAAGTGAACAATGCACACTTTGGGAGGATGGACAGACAAATTGAACAAAGCCATTGGTTCTCATTAGGGGAAGTAGGACTCACTGACATGTTCTTCACCTAACCTTGTAGCCATTACTATACACATTTATGGTGTTGTGCACTGACAAGCCCAGCTAGCACAAAATACTGAATACAATGTTCTATTCTAATGCTTTTCAAACCCATGACCTCAGAAATGCAATACTACTAACAGTGTATGTTCTATCTTCCCCCCTTTCTGTACATGAAACGTCAAGCTAGCACAAAAGACTGAATCTTCTGTTCTCGTCTTCTCAAAACCATGACCTCCCCTGATGTACTACTACTAATGTGTATAACGTGTCCTACACTTATTGTTAGTTAATCATCAAACTAAATTACAAATGTAATTATACTGTGCAGGCAACCATAAAGGAGAATGTGAAAAATAAGTCTTCTTTAAAACAAGAATAACACAAACTGTGTGTGTAGAAGGTAATTGGAAGATATAGTGCAATGAAAGCATGCCACACGGACACACACACACAGCTTATAGGGTGCCAATTAGCTGCTGATCAGATGAAAGCAAAGTAATGAAAGAATATATTTCCATGGAGAGAAACGAGAGAAGCTCGGAGGAGGTGTCTGTAGGGAACGGCACCCCACTCCGCTTCACCTCAACCAACACTCTAATAATAACAGCAGAGTGAGGTTCAACACACACACACACACAGACACACACACACACATCAGGGGGCGTATAATAAGAACACGCTGATCAAAGGGCGTCCCTTTTAAACTGCCTGATCAAAAACATCCCGGTAACCGCACCGATAGAGACAAATAGGCCCACACACTGAATCCAATCCGGATGGGGGATAGGACCCAATGTTTCTCCGCCTACTCAACTTAAAGGATGACCTCCACCGCGGCTGCACTGAGATGGGCCGCAATGATGCAATATTTTCAACGCTTGCTACACGCCGGCGATTGCTCAGGAGTGGAGGTGCTCCAGAGACACCAGGTAAATGTGTGTGTTTTGGGACTGGTGTTTGATGAGAAGGAGGGGATGGGGGTTGCGTGACGTGTGTGTGTGTGTTTGTCTGTTTGTGTGCTCCTTCCTGTCTAATTGGACACTTGGACATAGTGTAGGGGGGCTATTGTCCATTCAACTGAGAAAGTTTCCTTCAAGTCAGACTACAATATACAATTTGGTGGGGGAAGAAATGGACAGGCCACACCCAATCCTCATGCATTTTCACCTCTCCTTCCTAGTCAATGTCATCATCAATTCACTTTAAATCAGAAAATGTCAGTGTATCAGCCTGCAGTGAATTACAATTCTCAACTGGAGAATTCTACTCCCAGATACTCTTCAAGAGCGGCAATGTTTGTCTCGACCTCAATCAATCTCCCCTATTGTGTGACATGTAAAGAAGGTAATGAAATGTAGCACAGCATTCAAGACCAAACCAATACAACATTCCACTGCTTTTATGAGATTGAAAAAACCCAGCTACACATGAAAATGTACTGTAAGACAATCAAGATAGGGAATCGCAAGGAGGAAAGCAATATCTTTCACAACCTTGCAATACTGAGTTTGACATTCAGTTTGACATACTTGGAATAGCTCTAACTTCAATAAGTATATTATGCCCTAGCATAAGTGCATGGTGAGTATGTTCCATCTTCCAGGCGCAGTAAACCCTCTTGGGAGGAATGTTTGTAAGCTTTGCCTTGGAACCAGAAGATTGGAAATGTGAATCCCAAGTTCAACTGCTCCCACAGGTCACTGCAGTATATCCAATGCTGTTTTCATCCCTTCCATTGTTTCTACACTAATCTTACAAGGTTAACAATAATTAAGTGTTTTTGGACAACTCTATCCATGCAGACTAGTGACAAAGTGACAGGACAAACACAGAGCATTTAATTAGAATACTCAGCAGGCCTCCACACACCTCATTAAGACAGTTAAAATGCCTGTAAATGACAAATCATCACCTACGAGGTAAGGGAGCTCAGTGCTAGCCAGAGAACTTCATTCCCTAGGCATTAGGCATCACTATTAACTGTAAATGCTGTGCTTGAAAGCTCCAACTGCTTATCGGCACCAAGAATACTCTGCAGGGAAACATGACGCATTTACTGCATTTGATGTAAAAAAAAACAGTTCAAATTGGTGTGTGTTCTTCAAAGATTGTACATTCACCACAATCTGAACATTACAGTGTTTGCTGTAAATGGTGTTCTTAACCGAAGAAAGTCACTGTGGGGTCGTTCCATGTCATTTCAGCAAAACATGACACCCACCATCTCAGATTGTTCGGAAATTGTGTGTAGTTAGAATTAGATAAGACTAGCATTCCTGCAACATTATTTTGTTGAAATATAATTTGATCTCTGAGAAATTAAGCTAACTGATTGCACCCAAATTGGCCATTTTAAATGATAAGATTAATATAATATTCAATAAATATAGTACATAACATCCAATTTGGACAAAACTTTTTTTCTAACAATGAGTAAGACATGAGGAATCCAATTTGCAAATGCCACCCACAGACCCCCGACACCCCACCCCAAATCCAACCCAACAACCAGTATACAATATCAGTTATCTATGTTTGACAAGTAGTATGGAGTTGCAGCTCGGAGTATTGTTTCTTCATCCTATGTAATGCATTCTCAGTGAATTTGGCGATTTCTTTTTTCTTCTGTTCAGAGAAATTAGTCATTACATAGAAACGCGTTCTCTGAGTGATGAATCACGCTACAGGAGATGAATCCGACGGACTAATCTGGGTTTGGCGGATGCCAGGAGAACACTACCTGTCCCAATGCATAGTGCCAAGTTTGGTGGAGGAGGAAACAATGGTATGGGGCTGATTTTCATGGTTCGGGCTAGGCTCCTTAGTTCCAGTGAAGGGAAATCTTAACGCTACAGCATACAAGACATTCTAGACGATTCTGGTTTGTCGAGATCGGTGTGGAAGAACTTGACTGGCCTGCACAGAGCCCTGGCCTCAACCCCATCGAACACCTTTGGGATGAATTGGAATGCCGACTGCGAGCCAGGCCTAATCACCCAACATCAGTGCCCGACCTCACTAATGCTCGTCGCTGAATGGAAGCAAGTCCTCGCAGCAATGTTCCAACATCTAGTGGAAAGCCTTCCCAGAAGAGCGGAGGCTGTAATAGCAGCAAAGGGGGACCAACTCCATATTAATGCCCATGATTTTGGAATGTGATGTTCACGGCCATGTAGTGTACCTATTTTAGCATTATTGAGTTACAGAATATAATTTGAGATACTTTAGGATGATTTGGACATGAAGCGTGAAATGCCAATATAGGAACCATTGACTTGCATTGGATTTGTGCCACAAATGCTAAAAAGTTAGCATTTGAAACAGCGGACAACAAAACCAAAGCATGGATTCCTGTCATTCCTTCTCCATAGACTGCTTACAGGGTAAGGAAACCAATGTCATTTTGTAATTTGGGTGAAATCCTCTTTCTTGTGCTTTTTGAGGTGGAAACACCCTATGTTTTTCTTTGAGGCCAAAATTACTTGAGCAGAGATTGGAGAGAGGTCTATAATTGAGTAGTATAAATTACTACTATTGAGGTAGAGTGAGCAGAACAAATTGCCTCCAAAAGGGTCATTTTACCCCACAAAGCAAATGTGCTTATTTCTCTATAGTGCTGTTCAAACTCTACCATTTACTAGGCTTTAAAATTGTGTTTGCCTTTACTAAAATGCACCAATTGGACATCTAACAATTTTACCAGGTTTAAGTTGTTTACCAGTCTCTCATTTGCTGTTAGATTACTTCAGCCTATCATACAGAGTTAAAATAGAGTAGAAAGGAGTGTGAGTGACGATTCCATCGCTTTAGGAGACATGGCACCCGCACACTCCATTCGAAACAATAATTACCCTTGTTCAATATCACACCACCAAGGACAATGCTCAGTAAGTGCACAGTGTGCCCATTGAGCAGAGATGACGTGACCTATGAGTCGGACCACATATAAAGCATGCAATGTGAAGCGGTCATCAATGGATCCAGAGAAAGGGACACGCGCGAACACACACAATGTAATTGTATAGAATTACACATTTACACAGTGTTGAAAGCTGAAAGCCCCTAACCGTTGCGTGTCCATCTGTTTGTGTTGCCCATGCACTGAACGCCACAGAAGTAGCTCCATGCGACAGCCCTAAAAGCCAAAAGCCCTCCACAGAGCCATTCTAGCATTCCATCTCTGAATCATCACATTTTATCCTGTCATAAAACAGTGGCTGCTCATATATATTTTTTATGACATTGTGATTTACAATAATTGAAACATTGAAAAGAACATCCGAGGCATGCTTAGTCCGGTTACCCAGCATGCAGTGGGGTGTCCGTGCTCTGGCAGGCATGTGAAGGCAGACCAGGGCTGAATCTGAAAATCTGAAGTAGCTTCCTCTCCTCCTGTCCTTGTGTTAACTGCACTGAAGCCAAAAAGGGGAAAGGTGAAGGGGAAAGGACATGTGCTTGCCAGAGGATTGGGATTCACCCAGTTCGTCAGATCAGTGCAAATGAATGAAAGGATACGAGGACAGGAAGCCACTTTTGACTACCGAGATGCATCCCAGGACTGACCGTTGTCTCAAGGAATTGGCCAGGATTCATTAGACTGGTCAGACTACAATTACCTCCAGCGACCCAAAGCCTCTCCCTGATCCTCAAGGACCAGACTGAGCCAATGTACAGGTTTAGGTTCTGAGCCAGATTCACTAATCTGCATTAATAAGATAATTTACCTGTTAGTCCATTTTGTTTAGACGTTCAGATAATTCATAGATCAACACCGATGCTCAAGCTTACCTTGATGAACGAAAGCACCAAGTATTTGCCTCTCCTCTCCTTTAAGCTATTTACCATGGGAAGTAGATCAGTATCCATGGTCACTCAATTGTTTCTTCACTCGTTGCACTCTAGCATTAGGGTCACAATAAACATCCACTCAACTACACCACAATTATCACTAGCCATTACAAATGATCAAGGAGCTTCTAACATTGAGAACATCCTGAAGAGAATAGAGAAAGTGATTGATTTCAGAAAAACAGATGGGGTTTGTCTTTTGTATTATGAATTAGCACAGAGGTTCCCAAAACTTTTCACTCTGGGCCCCCCCTTCCAGCATTGGGGAACATCCTGTGCCTTCCCACCGTGTGCGTGCGCACGTGCCACATCTATTTCTGTGGGCACAAGCACTGTTCATGACACAAACTATTCACAGCCCTCTTGTTGGTGGAGAGAATTGTGCAGGTTTAAAGCTTATTTCCTGCAATTCCACATATTTTGTCATGGGGTGCAAAGAACATTTTGCAGTTGTTTTACAGCTAATTTTATTGCAATTCTATACATTTTGACATGTCTAATGTGTATTCATGTGATATTTGAGTGACAAAATAATTACAACAATATATTTGGGCTAATAAAAAAATAATTGGCTGACATGGGCTAGTTGATCTGGACATTTCTGACAAGTTATAAATAGCTCTCTAAGATATGCAATGACTAACATGACCAGAGGAACTGATGATGCACTAACCAATTTCGAAATTGCACCTTGTGTATTCTACTATTACAACTTTCAAGAGTACGTTTAAAGCTGGACTGAGTCCCCTTTATTTTATATTTTGAATTAAAATCAATTGAGGTTGGTCAACATTATTGAGACAGAATGCTAAAGCTAACAGCGTGAAAGACAGCTATTTAACCTCGTGTGATTTAGCATTAGCTACACTAGCAGTAGCTACATTAGCTCATGGGTTCCCCAGGGTCTGTGATGATGACAGTGATTAGCACATTATCACAGCAATGTTGTTTAGTGGCCTCTAATCTACATACTGTCATTATGTGTCAGCTGTGAGGCCAGTTGCCAAACAGACCAACCAGAAGCAGAGGTAAAACATACTGTGGGTAAACGCTGAACGCAGGTCAAGCTGGTGGTTGACGAGTAACATAGATGCTAATGCTAACAATGCTAATTTGGTGTAATATGTATGCAAATGCTATTCATCAAACAAAAAAGTGTGTGAAAGGCATTTATATGAATTTACCCTTCACTACACATCCCTGCAATCAACGTGTTGTCTTAGGCAGCTGAAGTATTTTTTTGAGGATTCTATTCAGCTTTCTGCTCAGGTAAGACCATTGACAGCGATCTAGTTGTGAGACAGGTCATGTATAGAGGAACGTGTCTCAGAACACCAAGCAGCTCATCCAACAAATATCTCATGTTGACAAGAGTGAGGTTCGAGAACGCTGTCAAACTTTTTCACTTTGCTTTATCTTTCTCAGGTAGAGATCAAAAGATGGAGGGGCTTGAAGTGTCCTGAAGAAGCTACTCAGTGAGATTACTTTATTTAGTAGACGATCCGCCTGACCCCATCTCCTGGGTCATATCGAGTCATCGCCATGGAAACATGTCGGGCAAGACGAGCGGCTCTAGGCCCAATTAACTGATGAAGGTTGGGTGGTGGATCAATCAATTCGACGGATCAATCATCTATATCTGGGCAGGTTTCTCCCTCCTCCATTCCTCCCTCCCTCCTTTATTCTAGCTACTGTAGACGAGAGTAAGCCCTCTTCCCTCCTTCCATACTCTCCCTCCTACACTCTGGCTACTGTAGACAAGTGCAAAGACCCATGGTGAGACGAAGCCCTTCCTCCCCCTCCCTCCAGACCTCACCCAGCCCTCACCCAGCGTCCCATCCCTCCCTCTCGTTGTGGATGTCACGGCTGATTAAGATGGAGTGGCATGTACACGCCACGGAGGCCCCTGTCACCGCCTGAGCTTTTTCCCCCACACACTCATTCCCTCGCTAGCTGCCACAATCCCCAGCCCCTCCTTACCTATACCTTCAACCACCTTCCAACTCATACATTATAGATTGCATATAAGTCCTTTCACGATGCTCCCTGGCACTCTCGCTTAGCAAAACGCCAGGCACCGTGTGTGTGTGACAGGCAGAAATATGCCTATTGCTTGCAGCATTTGCATCTCGGCCACATCCTGTACACCCCCTTTAAAAAGAATGGTGGTAAGTAAGTGGATTTGATGGGCAAGGACGTGTTGATTGGTTTTTATGTTGTGCAGTCGATGTCAAAAATACTCCAACGCAAATGTATAGTGTAGTGTACTCTATGCAAATACACATTTATAAACTCAGACCTGGGTCAAACATGTACAGTACCAGTCAAAAGTTTGGACACACCTACTCATTCAAGGGTTTTTCTTAATTTTTTACTATTTTCTACATTGTAGAATAATAGTGAAGACATCAAACGATGAAATTGCACATATGGAATCATGTAGTAACCAGAAAAGTGTTAAACAAAATCAAAATATATTTTATATTTGAGATTCTTCAAAAGTAGCCACCCTTTGCCTTGATGACAGTTTTACACACTCTTGGCATTCTCTCAACCAGCTTCATGAGGTAATCAATTCACAGGTGTGCCTTCTTAAACAGTTAATTTGTGGAATTTATTTCCTTCTCAATGCGGATGAGCAAATCAGTTGTGTTATGACAAGGTAGGGGTGGTATACAGAAGGTAGCCCTATTTGGTAAAAGACCAAGTCCATATTATGGCAAAAACAGCTCAAATAAGCAAAGAGAAATGACAGTCCATCATTACATTAAGACATGAAGGTGTCTTCAAGTGCAGCCGCAAAAAACATCAAGCGCTATGATGATACTGGCTATCATGAGGACCGCCACAGGAAAGGAAGATCCAGAGTTACCTCTGCTGCAGAGAATATGTTCATTAGAGTTAACTGTACCTCAGATTGCAGCCCAAATAAATGCTTCACATAGTAACAGATACAACTCAACATCAACTGTTCAGAGGAGACTGCGTGAAATCAGGCCTTCATGGTCAAATTGATGTAAGAAACCACTACTAAAGGACATCAATAATAAGAAGAAAATACTTTATTGGGCCAAGAAACATGAGCAATGGACATTAGACTGGTGGAAATCTGTCCTTTGGATTTTTGAGTCCAACCGCTGTGTCTTTGTGAGACGCAGAGTAGGTGAACGGATGATCTTCGCATGTGGGTTCCCCACCATGAAGCATGGACGAGGGGAGGTGTGATGGTGTGGGGGTGCTTTGCTGGTGACATTGTCTGTGATTTATTTAGAATTCAAGGCAAACTTAACCAGCATGGCTACCACAGCATTCTGCTGCGATATGCCATACCATCTGGTTTGCACTTAGTGGGAATATCATTTGTTTTCAACAGGACAATGACCCACAACACACCTCCAGGCTGTGTAAAGGGCTATTTGACCAATAAGGAGAGTGATGGAGGGATGCATCAGATGACCTGGCCTCTATAATCACCCAACCTCAACCCAATTGAGATGGTTTGGGATGAGTTGGACCGCAGAGTGAAGGAAAAGCAGCCAACAAGTGCTCAGCATATGTGGGAACTCCTTCAAGACTGTTGGAAAAGCCTTCCTCATGAAGCTGGTTGAGAGAATGCCAAGAGTTTGCAAAGCTGTCATCAAGACAGGCTACTTTGAAGAATCTCAAATATAAAATATATTTTGATTTGTTTAACACTTTTGGTTACTACATGATTCCATATGTATGATTTCATAGTTTGATGTCTTCAGTATTATTCTACAATGTAAAAAATAGTACAAATAAAGAAAAACCCTTGAATGAGTAGGTGTCTCCAAACGTTTGACTGGTACTGTATGTCAAGAACATGAACCTATTTGAGGTGTACTTTTGGCACATTTCCATTGGTTTCACTGTACAGGAGAAACTGAATCAAGCATTGCTAAAATATTTGAAATTATTTGACATATGTAGCTATTTGACCCAGGTAGGCAGGCAGAGTATATAGCTAGAAGTTAGACAAACACATTCATAGACACAGACATACAGTAGCCATATTCAATGGTAAATAGCTTATTTCAGGAGGAACAGTTGGGACTACAGTATTAGCTAACACACTTAATCTCCATTGTTAATTGCAGTTTGTTCAAACATACCCTGAATATAATGTTTGATGACCACTGAATAAGCGGAAAATAAAGTTGAAAAAGAGCAATTAAAATAGCCACCATGCTAAATCCTACAAAGCAAGCTGCTCTCTTTGCAGTGAATGTTCCAATTACTCTAACATGGGATGAAACTTTGCCTAATGCCCTGTGGATCACCGTCCGCCGGCTAATTATCCACGTTCAGCATGTACCAATCTGGCAACCAGTCATTAGTTTACTTATTTGGATAATTGCCCCCGACTCCAAATCCAATTATTTAAAAAACTGCACGGTGACCACAGATGAGATAAAAACACAATAATGCTAATAACAATAATATAATGAGATTGAGCGTTCAAACAAAACAAAGAAGACAAACAAAACAAAGAAGAAAAGAGAAGTAAAACTTTAAATGGCACCCTGTCACTATACTGAACCAAATCAAAGTGATAGAACTTTGGATACCTTGTCTAGTCATGGGGTGGTTTGTCTGGTCGAGGATGGGGGGAATGGGACACTTGTTGGATGGGTTTGTCAGAACATGCCGGAATAAAGGTCACATATTGGAAGTCAAGCAGATTTTGTCTTTAAAAAAACGTACGTCTCTGCAACGGTTCTCTGTGTCTTCGATTGTATTATACATAATTTTTGTACCTTGTCACAAGGGGTTATGAAAAATGAATTGAGAGGGTTTACATATTTATGTTGAAAGGAGTGCACGCCTTAGACAAAAGTAAAGTGGATCAAGAAAAGCACTCAGCATCCTACACGTGCATCTTCTCCTATTTAAGTTTGACTTAAAGCATTATCAACATACACAAAAAGATAAATGCAACATCTCTGCGATTGCATCTTGTCTTCCAAGAATAGATGAATATTTCACACAAAGCATAGTACCTTTTGGCTCATAATTTATGTTGAATAAAATGCCAATTCAAAAGGTTAATTCACAATCACACTGGATTAGAGAGGAGCCCATTGCCTGTACTGCTAGATTTTAAGATTTTTTTTACTGTGGCAATATCTCAGGGATTATATCTGAAACCAGTGATGTAGTGGACTGTATACAGTCGTGGTCAAAAGTTTTGAGAATGACACAAATATTAATTTTCACAAAGTCTGCTGCCTCAGTTTTTATGATGGCAATTTGCATATACTTCATAATGTTATGAAGAGTGATCAGATGAATTGCAATTAACTGCAAAGTCCCTCTTTGCCATGAAAATGAACTTAATCCCAAAAAAAACATGTCCACTGCATTTCAGCCCTGCCACAAAAGGACCAGCTGACATCATGTTAGTGATTCTCCGTTAACACAGGTGAGAGTGTTGACGAGGACAAAGCTGGAGATCACTCTGTCATGCTGATTGAGTTAGAATAACAGACTGGAAGCTTTAAAATGAGGGTGGTGCTTGAAATCATTGTTCTTCCTCTGTTAACCATGGTTACCTGCAAGGAAACACGTGTCGTCATCATTGCTTTGCAAAAAAGAGTTTCACAGGCAAGGATATTGCTGCTAGTAAGATTGCACCTAAATCAACCATTTATCGGATCATCAAGAACATCAAGGAGAGAGGTTCAATTGTTGTGAAGAAGGCTTCAGGGCGGCCAAGAAAGTCCAGCAAGCACCAGGACCGTGCCCTAAAGTTGATTCAGCTGCGTGGATCGGGGCACCACCAGTGCAGAGCTTGCTAAGGAATGGCAGCAGGCAGGTGTGAGTGCATCTGCACGTACAGTGAGGCAAAGACTTTGGAGGATGGCCTGGTGTCAAGAAGGGCAACGAGGAAGCCACTTCTCTACAGGGAAAACATCAGGGACAGACTGATATTCTGCAAAAGGTACAGGATTGGACTGCTGAGGACTGGGGGTAAAGTCATTTTCTCTGATGAAACCCCTTTCCGATTGTTTGGGGCATCCGGAAAAAAGTTTGTCCGAAGAAGACAAGGTGAGCGCTACCATCAGTCCTGTGTCATGCCAACAGTAAAGCATCCTGAGACCATTCATGTGTGGGGTTGCTTCTCAGCCAAGGGAGTGGGCTCATTCACAATTTTGCCTAAGAACACAGCCATGAATAAAGAATGGTACCAACACATCCTCCGAGAGCAACTTCTCCCAACCATCCAAGAACAGTTTGGTGATGAACAATGCCTTTTCCCAGCATGATGGAGCACCTTGCCATAAGGCAAAAGTGATAATTAAGTGGCTCGGGGAACAAAACATCGACATTTTGGGTCCATGGCCAGGAAACTCCCCAGACCTTAATCCCATTGAGAACTTGTGGCCAATCCTCAAGAGACGGGTGGACAAACAAAAACCCACAAATTCTGACAAACTCCAAGCATTGATTATGCCATCAGTCAGGATGTGGCCCAGAGGTTAATTGACAGCATGCCAGGGCGGATTGCAGAGGTCTTGAAAAAGAAGGGTCAACACTGCAAATATTGACACTTTGCATAAACATTATTATATGTATCAGAGCATAGAGCGGAGTGGAGCGGTGAGAATCTCAGCTCTCGCTCACGGAGTTGTTCACCCCTCCGCTCCCCCCGCTCAAAGCCACATCAGGCCAGTCCGCTCATTATCGGTCAGCGCTCAACGCAGTTTGCATCGCGCCCACTCAAATCGCCCCGCTCACTCCAAAAAAGGAACAAAATCTGCATGTATTTCACTTTTAGCTTAAAACCACAGCCTTACTTTATCTCCCGAATTTGTTGCATACAGACTCATCTCGGATTATCCATTCTGTCTTGAACGGGGATCTAACACTGACGCTTAAAATGAGATGTTAATCAGTATAGTATATTCCATAGCGGAATTGACAAGTTGTTTGCCAATGTTTCTGCAAAAGCAGCGATGCCCATTGGAAGTGCAGCGTGAGTGTAATCGGTGAGCAGGGATTTGATTTCTGTGACAGCAGGGAGGATCATCCCCCAGGTTCCCCAGCTCCTTCTGCATTTTGTCTGTGAGGTCTGCTAGTGGTGTCAGCACACGGACAAGGTGCGTCAGCTGCGGTACTTGATTCAGGGTGATGTTAGCAACATTAGACTTGAGTTTGTTTTGCCATAACGGGTCTTTTTTGGAACAACCGGATGAACGACTGAATCATCCGCAGCTGGCTGCTCCATCGAATGGCGCAGGCATTTGTGGGGGCGGACACCTAATTGGTCGGTTGAGCTGCGCTGGCCGAAGTGTTGCATCCCTTCGCATTCTCCTTTACTCAGCGGTTCATAGTCCATGAAATCATTTTTTAAAATGCTACATCCAGCTCTCTTTTTCTCTCCCTTGTTATGGTTGGGCCCTTTGCCTGCAGTGAATAAACTTTTGAATTCCTCAACGCTTTTCTCTTGCTGCTGCTGCTCTGGCTTCCTATAAAATACAAATTCTTGGACGACACAAATTAAATTAAACAGATGGATTCTGGGTCAGGCTTGAGCATGCTTCAGACTCTTGGTGTGAGCGAGCGAAATTGGAGCGGAGATAGGGCGACGCTCCGTCCTTTTAAAAATGCCGCTCTGCGCTCTGTTCTAAAATCTGTCCGCTCACGCTCCACGCTCTGCTCCCGCTTCCACTCCGCTCATATGCTCTGATATGTATATATTTTTTTTAACCTTTATTTAACCAGGTAAGCCAGTTGAGAACAAGTTCTCATTTACAACTGCGACCTGGCCAAGATAAAGCAAAACAGTGCGATAAAAACAACAACAACACAGAGTTACATATGGGGTAAACAAAACATAAAGTCAAAAATACAACAGAAAATAGATATACAGTGTGTGCGAATGTAGTAAGTTATGGAGATAAGGCAATAAATAGGCCATAGTGCAAAATAGTTTACATTTCGTATTAACACTGGAATGATAGATGTGCAAAAGATGATGTGCAAATAGAGATACTGGGGTGCAAATGAGCAAAATAAATAACAATATGGGGATAATTTCAGAATGGCTGTGTACAGGTGCAGTGATCGTTAAGCTGCTCTGACAACTGATGCTTAAAGTTAGTGAGGAGATAAGAGTCTCCAGCTTCCAGAGATTTTTGCAGTTCGTTCTAGTCATTGGCAGCAGAGAACTGGAAGGAATGGCGGCCAAAGGAGGTGTTGGCTTTGGGGATGACCACTGAGATATACCTGCTGGAGCGCAGACTACGGGTGGGTGTTGCTATGGTGACCAATGAGCTAAGATAAGACAGGGATTTGCCTAGCGGTGATTTATAGATGACCTGGAGCCAGTGGGTTTGGCAACGAATATGTAGTGAGGGCCAGCCAACAAGAGCGTACAGGTTACAATGGTGGGTAGAATATGGGGCTTTGGTGACAAAACGGATGGCACTGTGATAGACCACATCCAATTTGCTGAGTAGAGTGTTGGAGGCTATTTTGTAAATGACATCGCCAAGTCAGATCGGTAGGATAGTCAGTTTCACGAGGGCATGTTTGGCAGCATGAGTGAAGGAGGCTTTGTTGCGAAATAGGAAGCCGATTCTAGATCTAACTTTTGATTGGAGATGCTTAATGTGAGTCTGGAAGTAGAGTTTACATTCTAACCAGACACCTAGGTATTTGTAGTTGTCCACATATTCTAGGTCGGACCCGCCGAGAGTAGTGATTCTAGTCGGGTGGGCTAGTGCAAGCAGCGTTAGGTTGAAGAGCATGCATTTCGTTTTACTAGTGTTTAAGAGCAGTTGGAGGCTACGGAAGGTGTGTTGTATGGCGTTGAAGCTCGTTTGGAGGTTTGTTAACACAGTGTCCAATGAAGGGCCAGATGTATACAAAATGGTGTCGTCCGCATAGAGGTGGATCTGGAGCGTCACCAGCAGCAAGAGCGACATCATTGAAATATACAGAGAATAGAGTCTGCGCGAGAATTGAACCCTGTGGCACCCCCCATAGAGACTGCCAGAGGCCCAGACAACAGGCCCTCCGATTTGACACATTGAACTCTATCTGAGAAGTAGTTAGTGAACCAGGTCGAGGCAGTCATTTGAGAAAACCAAGGCTATTTAGTCTGCCAATAAGAATGCGGTGATTGACAGAGTCGAAAGCCTTGGCCAGGTCGATGAAGACGGCTGCGCAGTACTGTCTTTTATCGATCGCGGTTATAATATCGTTTAGGACCTTGAGCATGGCTGAGGTGCACCCATGACCAGCTCGGAAAGCAGGGGGGCCAGCCATTGCAAAATGCTTGTTGAAATTCTCGATTATTGTAGATTTATCGGTGGTGACAGTGTTTCCTACCCTCAGTGCAGTGGGCAGTTGGGAGGAGATGCTCTTATTCTCCATGGACTTTACACAGTCCCAAAACTCTTTGGCGTTAGTGCTACAGGATGCAAATGTCTGTTTGAAAAAGCTAGCCTTTGCTTACCTAACTGATTATGTATATTGGTTCCTGACTTCCCTGAAAAGTTGCATATCGCGGGGGCTGTTTGATGCTAATGCAGTACGCCACATGATGTTTTTGTGCTGGTCAAGGGCAGTCAAGTCTGAGGAGAACCAGGGGCTATATCTGTTCTTAGTTCTGAATTTTTTGAATGGGGCATGCTTATTTAAGATTGAGAGGAAAGCACATTTAAAGAACAACCAGGCATCCTGTACTGACAGAATGAGGTCAATATCCATCCAGGATACCCAGGCCAGGTCAATTAGAAAGGTCTGCTCGCTAAAGTTTTTAGGGAGTGTTTGACAGTGATGAGGGATGGTCGCAGGCAATAAGGCAGTGATCGCTGAGATCCTGGTTGAAGACAGCGGAGGTTTATTTAGAGGGTAGATTTGTCAGGATGATATCTATGTTTTACAGATTTAGGGTTGTACCTAGTAGGTTCGTTGATCATTTGTGTGAGATTGAGGGCATCTAGTTTAGATTGTAGGTTGGCCGGGGTGTTCCGCATATCCCAGTTTAGGTCACCAAGCAGTACGAACTCTGAGGATAGATTGGGGGGCAATCAGTTCACATATGGTGTCCAGGGCACAGCTCGGGCTCAGGGGGGTCTGTAGCAAGCGGCAACAGTGAGAGACTTATTTCTGGAAAGGTGGATTTTTAGAAGTAGAAGTTCAAACTGTTTGGGCACAGACCTGGATAGTATGCTATAATGTAATTGTCAATAAAAGCCTTTGACACTTGACTGTCATTATACTTCAGTATACCATAGTAACATCTGATAAAAATATCTAAAAACTCTGAAGCAGCAAACTTTCTGAAGACCAATACTTGTGTAATTCTAAAAACTTTTGACCACGACTGCACACTGTATACACAAATTCAGTTGGCATTGCGTATACTCACTTTATAATCCCCACTGATGCATATCAAAGTAGTAGAGGTATACGCCGTATCAATTACAGTGCATTCGGGAAGTATTCAGACACCTTGACTTTTTCCACATTTTGTTTGCATTACAGCCTTATTCTAAAATGGATTCAATAGTTGGTGTTTTTTTCCCCTCATCAATCTACACACAAAACACACCTGTATTTGGGGAGTTTCTCCCATTCTTCTCTGCAGATCCTCTCAAGCTATGTCAGGTTGGATGGGGAGTGTTGCTGCACAGCTATTTTCAGGTCTCTCCAGAGACCGGGCTCTGGCTGGGCCACTCAAGGACATAGTGTCCCGAAGCCACTCCTGTGTTGTCTTGGCTGTGTGCTTAGGGTCGTTGTCCTGTTGGAAGGTGAACCTTTGCCCCAGTCGGAGGTCCTGAGAGCTCTGAAGCAGGTTTTCATCAAGGATCCCAGTCCCTGCCGCTGTCATGTGCCTTTTACTGAGAAGTGGCTTCTGTCTGGCCACTCTACCATATAGGCCTGATTGGTGGAGTGCTGCATAGATGGTTTTCCTTCTGGAAGGTTCTCCCATCTCCACAGAGGAACTCTGGAGCTCTGTCAGAGTGACCACCTACCTGACCAAGGCCCTTCTCCCCCAATTGCTCAGTTTGGCATGGCGGCCAGCTCTAGGAAGAGTCTTGGTGGTTCCAAACTTCTTCCATTTAAGAATGATGGTGGCCACTGTGTTCTTGGAGACCTTCAATACTGCAGACATTTTTTGGTACCCTTCCCCAGATCAGTGTCTTGACACAATCCTGTCTCGGAGCTCTACGGACAATTCATTTGACCTCATGGTTTGGTTTTGCTCTGACATGCACTGTCAACTGTGGGACATTATATAGACAGGTGTGTGCCTTTCCAAATCATGTCCAATCAATTGAATTTACCACAGGTGGTATCCTATCAAGTTGTAGAAACATCTCAAGGATGATCAATGGAAACAGGATGCAGCTGAGTTTAATTTCGAGTCCCCTAGCAAAGGGTCTGAATACTTATGCAAATAAGGTATTTGCAAACATTTCTAAAAACCTGGTCTTGCGTTGTCATTATGGGGAATTTTGTGTAGATTGATTAGAATTATTATTTTTTTAAAATCCATTTTAGAATAAGACTGTGGCTGTAACATAACAACATTTGTAAAAAGTCAAGGGGTCTGAATACTTTCCGAATGCACTGTATGTGGTACAATAGAGAAATCATAAGCAAAGTCTGGCTAATTTCAATACAACTTCCTCCATTTGAACTTTTTAACTTCCACATACTGACACACTTTCTGTCACTTCACATCCATACTGGACCATGCAGATAATTCATTTTCTGCATTAAAACAGAGCAATCAGCAACATGAAAAACTGAACCACTGAAAAACTGAACCACCAAAATGTTATGTTTCAATTTTTACATGTGGGTGGGTATAAATGTGGAATGCCTGTCATTGGTCAAATGCATAGCCAACTCTTCCTGTCCCTTCAAAGTAGGAGTTCACCCTTTTAACTTCATTCTATTAATCTACTATCTATTCATTAATCTATTAATTTCCAAGATAAGTGGATGTATCTTCATTTCTACTTTAGATTTATGATAAACTAGTCACAGCAATGATAGTGTTTCTTGACTTATTAAGGAACTGCTGTTAATATAAATGGTTAGCTAACTGATATACAGTGTCTTCAGAAAGTATTCACACCACTTGACTTATTCCACATTTTGTTGTGTTACAGCAGTGGTCACTAGCCTTTCTTATTCAAGATCATTTTCTGAGTCAAATGCAAGCCGAGATCTACCGCTCAGATTTTTTTTTTTTTATTACTTTAAAAAATGTAAGCCTACCTATCATTAACCAATTAAAAACAGTTATGTAGCAATGAGGTTTGTGCAGTAGGCTATAGGCCCAATACATTATCACTGCATATTGGCTATGTTTGAATTGCCCTGCCAGTGTTGTTCTTCTCAGACCATTTTGAAATTATATTTAAAAACAAAATGGGTATATGATCACACTGGTAATATATTATTTGTTGTATTACTTTGAGGCACAGCTAGTGAGCATAATCATTTGCATTTTTTATTTTATTTTTTACTTTTACTGATGGCCAGTCTGAGGGGGAGGGAGGGGAGCAGCGGTGAGGCTGCCTCTCACCCAACTCACCATCCCCTCCCTCTCCCTCCCTCCAGCGAGAAAAGAGGACACAGTCTTCCAGCTGATGGCGAAACTCAAGTCACACTGCAACTGTAACTAGGCCTCTCAGGAACATTCAATGTTGTGTTGGTAAGTAACTCCAGTGTAGATTTGGCCTTGTGTTTTAGGTTATTGTGCTGCTGAAAGGTGAATTTGTCTCCCAGTGTCTGTTGGAAAGCAGACTGAACCAGGTTTTCCTCTAGGATTTTGCCTGTGCTTATAGCTGTATTCCATTTATTTGTATCCTAAGAAACTCCCTAGTCCTTATTGATGACAAGCATACCCATAACATGATGCAGCCACTACCATGCTTGAAAATGTGAAGAGTTGTACTCAGTGATGTGACGGTTTGGATTTGCCCCAAACATATTCAGGACAAAAAGTGATTTTCTTTGCCACATTATTTGCAGTATTACGTGTATTAGGTATTAAGTGCCTTGTTGCAAACAGGATGCATGTTTTGGAATATGTTTTATTCTGTACAGGCTTCATTCTTTTACCTCTGTAATTTAGGTTAGTATTGTGGAGAAACTACAATGTTGTTGATCCATCCTCAGTTTTTTCAATTTACAACATTAAAATTCTGTAACTAGTTTAAAATCAACATTGGCCTCATGGTGAAATCCATTAGCAGTTCCCTTAGTCTCCGGCAACTGACTTATGAAGGACACCTGTACCTTTGTAGTGACTGGGTTTATTGACACACCATCTAAAGCCTAATTAATAACTTCACCATGCTCAAAGGGATATTCAGGGTCTGCTTTATTTATTTTTACACATCTACCAATCGGTGCCCTTCTTTGTGAGGTATTGGAAAACCTCCCTGGTCTTTGTGGTTGAATCTGTGCTTGAAATTCACTACTCGATTGAGGGACCTTACAGATAATTGTATGTGTGTGGGGTACAGAGATGGGTTAGTCATAGAAAAATCATGTTAACCACTATTATTGAACACAGAATGAGCCAATGCAACTTATTATGCAATTTGTTAAGCACATTTAAAATCCTGAACTTATTTAGGCTTGCCATAACAAAGGGGGTTGAATACTTATTGACTCAAGACATTTCAACTTTTCATTTTGATTAATTTCTACAATTTTCTACAAGCAAATTTCCAATTTGACATTATGGGGTATTGTCTATAGATCTGTGACAATTCAGACTACTTTCAAGGTAAGGGAGCAAATATGGGTCGGTAATTTGACTGAACTACCCTTTAAGAAAACATTCAATGCAACATCAACACAATATCTTAGGTCTTATCCTGACATAAATAGCAACCACAATAACCTACAGTAGAGACTCAGTTCGCTATCCTACAGCAACAAGATCTTATAGTACAGAATATCTAACCAACAATGAATATTCCAATAACGGGAGTCGATGTTGACTTCCTCAACCAAACCAACTCTGCCTCAGTTTATCAAAACTACATTTCCCACGGGATTGCAACAGCATAGTTCTGATTTGTTGCCTAATTCCATAACATTCCAGATAAATATTCCTAGCTTTCCCCCTGACAGGAATGGTCGGGCTTTCTAATATAATTAGTTAAAAAACTAAATCAACTAATATTAAAATGTTACATGAAAGACTCATTTAGAAAAATCCATCTTTCCAATTGAGCCTGATTAGGGGGCCTCCAGAGGGCTTGGTGGGGGTGAGAGGACGCATGTGGAGGGAGGGGAATGAAGGAACGAGGGGAAGACTTTTGTTTTCCTCTCTAGAAACGAGTGAAACCAGGCCACGAGGTCTAATTAGACAGCAAGGTGTGTGTTCCTTTCTTTTCCAAATACCTCTCTTTCTCTTGTTCTTTCTCTCTCTGAGAACTCACTCTCGTAATTAGACTCTCAATCTTTCTCTTCCACTCAGTCGCTCTCTCTCCTGCTCAGACTCTCAATATGTCTCTTCCCTTCTGTCTTTCTCTTTGTCTCACTCTTCTCTCTTTCGCTCTCCTGCTCAGACTATCTTCTCTCCTTCCTCCCTACTGTCTTTCACTTTCACCCAGCAGGAAGAAAAGGCAGGATGGAAGTTGAACTGGGTTCCTGCAATGGGAGCTATAGGAGATGGGCCTAATAGGGCAACTGGAGACTTTGGAGAAAGTTCAGACTCTGCAAGTCATGCTGCCCTAGTCTAACAACTCAAACCTTAAGTCTATTGAACTCAGGGCATCTCACTGGGTCGTTTCTTTACACCTCAAAATGAGTCCACTATAATTTTATAGTTCTTTAACAACTGTGCCATTTTTTTTTACAAAAACAGCTAAGGGTAATCGATGTGTTCTTCAATTCTCAGTATATTCTTGTTATGAACTTACATTCTCAGTATACGGTCAAATCTTCTCATGTTTTCTTGGTAGCGACAGTGAAATTTCTTTGTTGGCCAATATCATCAGAACATTTTTCCTGTTTCCTTTTTTAATGTGCCATTAGAGAGTAATGTGCCTAACAAAAAGTAATGTAAAGTACGGTAATAGCTCACCAGCAAAGCTTGTGAGTGTCTGATTCCTTTGTTGGTCTCAATAAAAGTAATGGTGACCTTGTTACGGAAATCTATTTCAATGGCCGCTGACTGAAGAATGGAAAAATAAAGGATGGAAATATACAGGGCAATATCCCAAAGGCACCCTATTCCTTACATGATGCACTATTTTTGACCAGAGGCCTATGGGCCTTGTTCAAAAAGTACTGCACTATATAGGGAAAAATGGTGCCATTTGGGACACAAACAGCCTCTTTAAAGGTCTGTCACACAGAGAGTAGAAATTACTCTTGATTGGATCTAATAAGCCAATCACTCAATCACTCCATTTAAATGTCCTTTCGCTTAAATTACAATGGCTGAGAGGAGTGCTCTTTTGGTGTTTGTGGGTGTGTGTATTTGTGTGACAGTGTGTGTATCCATAATTGTTTTTTGCTCTGAATCTTTTTAAAATGCACACAATTACAAAGCCATTAAAAGTAATGAAATAAACTCAGGAAGAACTCTAAGAGCTAGTGATTGAGGATAACTTTGAGTGGAAAACCACCCCTGTACGTTTAAATCAAGGAGCAGATTAAGACACAGAGGCCATGTCTGCATCTCAAATGTCACACTATAGGCCATGAGAGAAACCCATAGGGCTCTGGTCAAAACTAATGCACTATAAGGAATATGGTGCCATGTGGGACACATCCCATTTCTGTCATTAAACTTATGACTGGGCTGTCTTTGTTTTGTGTGGAAGCAGTAAAACTACAGTACAGGGTTACCTTGGCTCCCAATGTCATGGACCAAGCCTGGAACCAAGGGCTGGGAAGACATGGCTTGGGCCCAATAAAACCCAACCGACAAGCAAATAATGAATTCATACACGCCATGTTGCCATTGTTTCATGGTAAAGTAATTATCACAATATAAAAACTAAGATTCAACCAGACGGATATACAAGTTATTTTTATATTATTAGGACTACATAGGCTAGGGAATTAATCTAGTAGTACTACTAATGTCACTCATACTATCTTTCATTCACATAAAGTATGTGGAACATGCCCAATCTTTCTTGAATGACAACCCCATGGCCCCAGGTTGGTGGTGGTGATCTGAGCTTGGTTTAGGCCTAAGAAATAATGTTGCTGCCACATAATACAGAGAAAGAAAAAAGCAAGTGAGCGAGAGGCTTAAATCTGAGAGAGAGAGAGAGAGAGAGAGAGAGAGAGAGAGAGAGAGAGAGAGAGAGAGAGAAGAGAGAAGACAGGAGAGAGAGAGAGAGAGAGAGAGAGAGAGAGAGAGAGAGAGAGAGAGAGAGAGAGTGTGTGAGAGATACTGGCATTTTGGTATGATGCAGGGTGGCTGTCATTGGAGCTGCTCCCCCTCATATTTCCACTGAGACTGGTGAAGGACACACTGTACTGTTCCTCCTCCAGGAGAGGGATGGGCAGGATGACAGAGAGATAAGGAGAGGGAGAGGGGGAGAGTGAAAAGTAGAATGAGGAAGTGAGAGGAGAGTGAAAGGGAGAAAGAGGGACAGAATGTAAAGATAATGATGATAGGCTTCATGATAATGTATTGCATGTAGAGTATACTGTAGCTTCTCAAGTATGAACATTGACTGCCGTTTTGTACCATAACACTCACTCCACATCAGCTATCACTGAATTGGTGAAGACACATTTTGCCAAATTGAACGTGGGAGGATTAAATGGCTACGATACCGTGAGGGCCAGATTGGGCAATATAGCCAGAACACCGAAGTTCATAACCCTAATCTTCCCCAAAATCCCATGGCTTCCACAAAAAGCCAGGACTTTGGTTAAACAACCATTCTGAAAAACAACTGTTTCGCCAGGCAGAAGAATAACCAGATTAATTCTGAGGAGAAAAAGGGAAGACTCTGCTGTCGGGCCTATAGATAAAGTACCCCAAAACCTAAATTCCCGGACCGAAGATACTACATCATATCTAGATATAGATAATGTATGAAGTGGCTCACCTCTTGAAGTCCGAGATACACAATATCAGGGCACTGATAGTTACAAATGTCCCATCTCCCAGACCGTCGCCAAGTCTCCTCTTCTGATATATTTATATTTCATCAACAGCCAATATAAATCATATAGCCTGCTAGAGAGACTATGGGGTAAACTAAAAATAGGTTATGTGAATGTTTCCAGAACGTTATATTAGGTTGTGGTAAAGGCACTAGTGAGAGACTACCCAGCAAACCAAAAATAGGTTCTGTGAATGTTCCCAGAACATTTCATTAGGTTGTCGGAAATAGGCTAACCACTATTTGCCACTTTCAACATTTCATTTCCATAGCTATGTACCGCTATTCACTACAGGTTGACAGTATTTTGGCGTATTTCAAGGCGAAGTAAAAACACGGCAGCCGATCAAACTTCAGTCAACGTTAATTACGGAAGATCAAAAGGTGTGTTACTTGCACAAGTTACGTCCAAAGACGGGATTCTTATTGGAGATGAAAAGAGATAAAAGGTCAGAGTCTGCCCCCGAGTGACAGCACAGGAAGCATCTGTCACTGGTAATAATCGACTCATCTGTGCATGAAGAAGATGACTTGATATGCCAGAAGTAGAAAGAACATCGGAATTAAACACTTCGCTCAAGGACTAAGGGACAAATTTGTGAAGTTTTTGAAGCAGATGCAAAGCTTCTGTGCACTTTCTTTTGTAGCATCCCTAAGGAATTTAAACAAGGTTGAACAATGGGGTGAAATGAAGGTAACAGTATAGGAAAGAATGAGGTATCAATAAGACAGGGGGAGATCAATGGTGTTTTATGCAGTAGTAGATAAATAAAAAAATGGTAAACTTTTGGTGTAACAAAACCAAGGGCAAACTTTGTGTATATGGGCTTAAGTGTGTGCATGCATGTGTAAGCATCCAAAATCCTTGACGACAGCCTGCCATCCTCCATAGCAACATGACACACACACGCACGCACGCACACACTCCCCGTTGAAGCTCACTCCGCAATCAAACCTTCGTACCTCTTTGGGTTGGCTGAACTCTACTCTGGGTCCATTCCAACCCCTGCAACCCGGCTAAAGCCAAGACTTTGTGTTTTTCCCCTTACCACTCCCCCTATCACTTATATGGATTGGCCTGCTATGGGAGACGGCATTAAGCCTAAATGGACATGAAGGCAAAACAAGTTTAAATCCAGCTGGTGAGAGGTGGTCTGGACCTTGATGGGAATGTGTGGGGACACAGGGAACGGGGACGGGTGTATGCTACCAGCAGGGGTGCCACCTGCTATGGGTGGATATGAGGTGGACAGGGGTAGGAGGGGGTATCGCACACAGGGAGGGGTTAGGGAGCAAGTGAAGGTTATCGACCAGGCATGACAGCGGGGGGGTGGCTTAGAATGACATAGAAACAACATAGCGTGGGGAACACAAAATGTTGAGACTCAGTAAGATGGTAACAGGCTGCGCCAGGAGACCATTCTCACAGTCACACTGTCTGCAGTTTCACACCATGCTGCAGTCTGGGCGGCTGAGTGCTATCACACATCTCCGACATAGCACATCGTTAATACTCCTTTCACACCAGGCTGGGGATGTTGTTACAGTAACAGAAGAGAGCAGATAACTTACTGTAATAAAGCAGATTTATGTGTATCTAAATCAACAACTAGTCACTACCAGCTAGGCACTCCTGTAGATCTGAAATTATTGGAAAGGTCTAAGGCTAAGCAATATGGTATAATTCCCACCCAGTTTTAAACGTAGTATACGCACATCCAATAACTTGCATGTGCTGGGTACAAAAAGATCAACTGAATCAAGAATAGATACCGGACACTGATGAATTATCCAGTCATTCATCAGTGTGCAGGTATTTATTATTTATTTCAATATTTCCACCCAGCCAATCAGAATACAATGTGAAGCTATTATCATTATGATTACTGTATATCTATTCAATCCTAGGGGTGAAAATGGGGTGGAATTCAGCATTAGTCAGCTGCACCAGTGGCCCATAGGGAAGAGACTACTGTTAACTGGCCGATTTTTTAGGCTTGCCGGTAGGGGGCCACTGAAGCCATACCAACAACATGACTCTGTTAAATCTGTCCATACAATTAGTAATGGCACTGACGAGAGCAAACACAGAGAGAGAGAGTGAGGACGCACGTACTGACATACCATTTTTTTTGAGTTGAGTTCCGAACTCTGGCCATATCAACTATGGTAGCTGAAAAGGAACACACAATAACTACTGTGAGGGCTATATATCAAACATAACATACACACACAGATAAGCAAAAACACATGCACAAACAGATATGTTAGGGGCTATGCATAAAAACATGTTTTTTCTTCTTGTTTTCTCCACCTACCTCAGGAAACTAAATTGCAAATGATAATGTTCCAAATAGTCAACATACTAATGGCAGAAATGACATGCGTACTGTGAGAGCACGTGTTTGCTAACATGTTCGTGTGCATCTGGGACTCCTGTCTCTATCTGTGGAATGCCAGCTGTGGACGGGCTGCACGGCTGCACTGGGCAACGGAGGGAACACACACACACACTCATGTGCACTGAAGCGCACACACGAACACACAAGCATGCGCACGGAGGCACGCACCCATGGACACACACACACCCTCTCACTCTCTCACACACACACACACCACGGTCCTGTAGGCCATGTTCCTCCATTAGCGGTGACACACACCCCCCAGGTCCTGATGTCGGCCGTTACATGACGTTCTGCCGCCCAGACAGGTGTTGCCATTCATCACCAGAGGGCTCTTTATGACAGCCATAATCATAAAGCATGGAGTGTGTGTGTGTGTGTGTGTGTGTGGTTAGTGGGTGAATGCTTGTCTGCCATCCAGGCCAAGCTTCCTGCCATCCAGGACCTCTATACCAGGCGGTGTCAGAGGAAGGCCCTAAAAATTGTCAAAGACTCCAGCCACCCTAGTCATAGACTATTCTCTCTGCTACACGCACGGCAAGTGGTGGCGGAGCGCCAAGTCTAGGTCCAAAAGGCTTCTCAACAGCTTCTACCCCCAAGCCATAAGACTCCTGAACAGCTAATCATGGCTACCCGCACTATTTGCATTACCCCCTCTTTTACGCTGCTGCTACTCTGTTTATTATCTATGCATAGTCACTTCAACTCTACCCACATGTACATATTACCTCAATTACCTCGACTAGCCGGTGCCCCCGCGAATTATTGACTCTGTACTGGTACCCCCTGTATATAGCCTCCCTACTGTTCTTTTATTTTACTGCTGCTCTATAATTATTTGCTATTTTTATTTTTTTACTTATCTATCTTCTTTTCTTAAAATTGCATTGCTGGTTAAGGGCTTGTAAGTAAGCATTTCACTGTATTCGGCGCAAGTGGGAAATAAAATGTGATTTTATTTTATTTTGCACTTGAGGGCAGACAAAAACTGAAGATGACCATGCCTCTTTGTTGTTGCATCTAATCAATCCCTCTGCTATCAGTGACCTCATCCAAATGGCATCCTAATCCCTACATAGTACACATTTTGACCAGAGCAATATCAGCCCTGGTCAAAAGTAGTTCACTATGTACGGAATAGGAAGCCATTTTGGATGAGGTGTTGTGTTTTTCTATTAGATTTAGTCACAGTCCCCTACCACTCTGCTCAGGTTAGTAACTCTGTAGCACCGTTTGCACTTTGTCTTAATACACTTAAAGAGCACCCCTTGTCCAGGCAAGTTAAAAAAGCAATTTGTTCTTTTTCTCCCTCTGTTTGCTTTTACAGCGTTTGTGCTCAGAGAACAGCTAACCTTACATAAAATTACAGGCCAGCCCTATTAAAATGTCAATGAGACGTGGCTCACCCTGGAGAGAGAGAGAGAGAGAGAGAGAGAGAGAGAGAAGAGAGAGAAGAGAGAGAGAGAGAGAGAGAGAGAGAGAGAGAGAGAGAGAGAGAGAGAGAGAGAGAGAGAGAGAGAGATAGAGAGCGAGCGAAAGAGAGAGTAGGGTGGCCACGCCAGCTTGGCCGAGGATGGATGTGAACATCTCTTTCACGCTCCTTTCACAATGTGTGGCCTGATTCATCTCTCTGCACTCGCTTTGTCATCCTTTATTTCTGATCTCTACTCTTCCAATCCAACTGTGTCCCTGATTATTCCTTTGTGTGCGTGCGTGTGCATGGCCAACAAAAAGAGAGAGAGCAAGAGAGAGCGAGAGAGAGAGATGTAGACAGACTTGCAGAGACACACACACTCCCTCCTCCCTATCATGGGTCGTAATTCGAATCGTATCCAATACCGCAGCAATTAGCAAATGGAGGAGGACCAAGGTCAATGTTCACACACACGACACACCCCCTCCATCCCACTAATCACCATAGGGAGAGTGTGTGTGTGTGTGTGTGTGTATATATATATATATATAATTATAGACTGATCATTTCTTTGTCAGTGGGCAAACGTACAAAATCAGCAGGGGATCAAATATTTTTCCCTCACTGTGTGTATATATATATCCTATATATATATATATATATATATATATATATATATATATATATATATATATATATATATATATATACACACACACAGTGAGGGAAAAAAGTATTTGTGTGATCCCGGCAGTCTGAGTCGGGTCCTGTCTGTGGACTAGTTGTTATGTTCGTGATCTCCAGTTTCCCGAGGGTTCTGGAACGCTCCGGGAGCTCTCTTGATTTCCGCACCTGCATCCCATCAGCAATCTGCACACCTGGTCCTGATCATCACCCTTCTTAGGCTCTGGCCTAACATCCATTCCCTGCCGGATCGTTAGCCATGAACAGTAGGTTTACCAGAGTATCAGTCTTAGAGCCTAGCGTTAGTTTTGTTGTTTTTGCACCTTGTTGGTTTGTTGCTTACTTACCCCGTTTTGTTCCATCTGCAGTCACCCGTCCGGAACCTTCATCCAACCTCTGCCTGGTGGTCGGCGGCTGCCGACTCCAGGATGGGATCAACCACTGCACCCCCAACAACTAATCAACGCCGCCCGCTCTGTTCCCTGGATTATTCAGCATCACTCTTGAACTTGTAAATAAACACTCACCTTCGTTTCAACTTACCTTGTCCTGGTCTGCTTCTGGGTTCTGGCTTAGCAACTCGTGACAGAACGATCCGCCAGTAATGAACCCAGCGGACCTGGACTCTGTTCGCCATGCCATTACCCAGCAGGAGAAGATGTTGGGCCATCATAGCACGGTACTACAGGAGATCGCGTTGTCAGTTCGGAACCTTTCTACCGGTCTGACGGAGGTCCAGAACCAACGCAAGTGTCCGGTGGAAGATCCACTACCGGTTTCACCCATCTCGCCTGCCGCTTCTGAAGCTGTGTCCTTCCGTGAGCCCAAGGTTCCGACACCGGATAAGTATGAGGGGGAGCTGGGAAGATGCCGTTCCTTCCTTATGCAGTGTGGATTAGTGTTCGATCTACAGCCCTACTCTTATGCCACAGACAAGGCTAGGGATAGCCTTTGTGATTGAGTTGCTGCGTGGTCGAGCGCTGGAGTGGGCTTCAGCCGTTTGGGAACGACAGGATCCCTGCATGGCTTCATACCAGGGTTCACGGCCGAGATGAGGAAGCTCTTCGACCATTCCGTCCGAGGGAGGGACGCAGCTAGGCGCCTGTTTTCGCTTTCGCCAAGGAACTCGCAGCGTGGCCGACTTCGTGATCGAGTTCAAGACGTTGGCTGTGGAGAGTGGGTGGAATGAGGAGGCTCTGCAAGCGGCCTTTTACCAGGGTCTGTCGGAGCAGCTCAAGGATGAGTTGATCTCCTATCCGGAGTCTAGTGACCTGGACAGCTTGGTAGCCTTGTCTATTCGGGTGGATAATCGAGTCCGAGAGCGAAGGAGGGAGAAGCAATGGGCTCCGTCCAACCGATCAGCTTCTCAGGTTCCAGTCGGGTCGTCCAAACTGCGCGGCTCGCTAAAGTTGGGAGGACTTTTAGCGAGCCAGTTTCGACCTCTCAATACCTCTGTCAGACCCCGTTTCCCGGCTACCCTTATGAACAGGAATCAGAGCTTAGCGATTAACGCTTTTATCGATTCAGGTGCCGATGGAAGCTTTCTAGATGCCGAGTTGGTGGAACAGCTGGGGCTTTCCAAGGAGCAATTGCCGGAAGCCATTGAAGCTACCACTCTGGACGGCAGTAGTCTGGCACGTATCACGATGAGGACTGAACCGGTTAAGATGCGGTTGTCGGGGAATCATTCTGAGATGATTTCATTCTTCATTCTGCCGTCTTCCCAGGTTCCTCTGGTCCTTGGATACCCCTGGCTGAAGGAACACAATCCCACGTTCGATTGGGTGACGGGCAAGGTAACGAGTTGGAGCCTTGATTGTCATGCTAACTGTCTCAAGACTGCCTGCCCCCCATTCGGTTCCCAGTCAGGTGATTGAGGCTAAACCCCCAGATTTGTCCCTGGTTCCCGAGACATATCACGATTTGGGGGAAGTTTTCAGTAAGCAGAAGGCTCTGTCACTCCCCTCCCCACCGACCATATGATTGTGCCATCAACCTGTTCCCTGGAGCTGTCTACCCCAAGGGAAGGTTATACAGTATCTCCCGACCTGAACGTGAGGCTTTGGAGACCTACATCAAGGAGTCCCTAGCTGCTGGTCTCGTTCGTCCCTCGTCATCACCCCTGGGGGGCAGGATTCTTCTTTGTGGGTAAGAAGGATGGCTCTCTTCGACCGTGTATTGATTATCGGGGGTTGAATGACATCACGGTCAAGAACAAGTATCCCCTGCCCTTGATGAGTTCTGCCTTCGACTCCTTACAGGGTGCTACGGTGTTCACCAAGCTAGACCTACGCAATGCGTATCACATGGTCCGGATCAGAGAGGGGACGAGTGGTTGACGGGGTTTCAATACACCGATGGGTCACTTCGAGTATCAGGTGATGCCGTTTGGACTGACCAATGCTCCAGCGGTATTCCAGAGTATGGTGAACGACGTCCTGAGAGATATGATCGGTCTCTTTGTGTTTGTTTACCTGGATGACATTCTGATCTTCTCGAAGGAACCTTCCGACCACGTCCAGCATGTCCGGCAGGTTCTGCAGCGATTGTTGGAGAATCGCCTGTTCGTGAAGGCCGAGAAGTGCGAGTTTCACGCCCACACGACATCCTTTCTCGGGTACATCATCTCCAGGGAGAGATTAGGATGGACCAGGAGAAGGTTAGAGCGGTTCTGGAATGGGCCCAGCCCGGTCACGAGATTGCAGCTCCAGAGATTTTTGGGGTTTGCGAATTTCTACCGCAGATTCATCCGGGATTACAGCCGTGTGGCCGCTCCGTTAACTGCCTTGACTTCCAGTATCAGGACCTTCAAGTGGAATCCGGAGGCGGATCGAGCGTTTCTGGATTTGAAGAGGCGATTCACCAACGCACCGATTCTCTCTCAACCGGACACGGCCCGTCAGTTCGTCGTTGAAGTGGACGCGTCTGATGTGGGAGTTGGCGCCATCCTGTCGCAGCGATGCTCCACGGACAGTAAACTCCATCCCTGCGCCTACTACTCTCGTCGCCTTTCGCCTGCGGAGAGGAATTACGATGTGGGTAACCGGGAGCTTCTCGCGGTGAAACTTGCCTTGGAGGAGTGGCGCCACTGGTTGGAGGGGGCGGAGCAACCGTTTTATTGTCTGGACTGACCACAAGAATCTTGCTTACGTGCAATCGGCTAAACGTCTCAACTCCCGTCAGGCCAGGTGGGCGTTGTTTTTCGGACGATTCAAGTTTTCCCTGACGTTCCGACCTGGATCTAAGAACGGCAAGGCGGACGCCTTGTCCCCGGATGTTCTCCAAGACGGAGGAGAGTGGGTCCAAGACCGAGACAATTCTCCCCGGAACTGCGTCGTGGGAGCAGTTATGTGGAAGATTGAGGAGGAGGTGCTGGCGCCCTTCGGACTCAGCCCGGTCCCGGTAACGGTCCACCCGGTCGGTTGTTTGTGCCTGAGTCGGTTCGTCCTGCTGTCCTCAAATGGTCCCACGCCAGCAAGATGGCTTGTCACCCTGGCGTGGCTCGGACAATGGCGTTTCTTCGCAGACGTTTTTGGTGGCCTGCCATGGCCGAGGATACTCGGGGTTATGTTGCTGCCTGTCCAGTGTGTGCGCAGAATAAGAGTACCAATCGGCCCAGCTCTGGACTACTTCACCCCCTTCCTATTCCCCGGCGACCATGGTCGCATCTGGCCCTGGACTTTGTCACTGGGTTGCCCGCTTCTGAGGGGAACACGGTCGTTCTGACTATCGTGGACAGATTCAGCAAGTTCGCCCACTTTGTGCCTATTGCCAAGCTTCCCTCTGCCTCGGAGACGTCCGAGATCCTGGTTAGGGAGGTTTTTCAGGGTCCACGGGTTGCCCAGTGATATCGTTTCCGACCGTGGCCCTCAGTTTACCTCTGCTGTCTGGAAGTCCTTCTGTTTGGCCATTGGAGCTACAGTCAGTCTCACATCTGGTTTTCACCCCCCAATCTAATGGTCAGGCGGAGAGAGCCAACCAGAAGATGGAATCCACGCTACGCTGTCTGGCCTCTTCCAACCCCACCTCCTGGGTCTCTCAGTTGCCTTGGGTTGAGTATGCCCACAATACTCTCCCTACATCTGCCACTGGGATGTCTCCCTTCCAGTGCCTGTATGGCTACCAACCTCCCTTGTTCCCTTCTCAGGAGAAGGAGCTCTCAGTGCCTTCTGTTCAGGTCCATATTCGCGTCGCCACCGGACCTGGCATCGGGCCAGAAAAGCACTCCTTAGAGTTTCGGACCGGTATCAGCTCCAGGCGAATCGTCGCCGGATCCCCGCTCCCACCTACACCATCGGAGATAGGGTCTGGTTGGCCACACGGGATCTTCCTTTACGGACTGAGTCTAGGAAGTTGTTACCGAAGTTCATTGGTCCGTTTGTGGTGGAGAAGGTGATCAATCCGGTGGCAGTTCGACTCAAACTCCCGAGGACGCTCAGAGTCCATCCCACCTTTCATGTCTCCTGCCTCAAGCCTGTTTTCCTCAGTCCTCTGTTGCCTCCTCCGCCTCCTCCTCCTCCTCCTCGGATGATCGGAGGTGGTCCTGCCTACACGGTGCGTCGCATCATGGATTCCAGACGGCGGGGCCGGGGTTTCCAGTATCTCGTGGACTGGGAGGGTATGGTCCTGAAGAGAGGAGTTGGATTCCGCGGCGACAGGTCCTAGATGCTGACCTCATCAGTGACTTCTACCGCCTCCATCCTGGCGCTCCGGGAGTCCGCCCGGTGGCGTTCGTCGGAGGGGGTACTGTAACGATCCCGGCAGTCTGAGTCGGGTCCTGTCTGTGGACTAGTTGTTATGTTCGTGATCTCCAGTTTCCCGAGGGTTCTGGAACGCTCCGGGGAGCTCTCTTGATTTCCGCACCTGCATCCCATCAGCAATCTGCACACCTGGTCCTGATCATCACCCTTCTTAGGCTCTGGCCTAACATCCATTCCCTGCCGGATCGTTAGCCATGAACAGTAGGTTTACCAGAGTATCAGTCTTAGAGCCTAGCGTTAGTTTTGTTGTTTTTGCACCTTGTTGGTTTGTTGCTTACTTACCCCCGTTTTGTTCCATCTGCAGTCACCCGTCCGGAACCTTCATCCAACCTCTGCCTGGTGGTCGGCGGCTGCCGACCCAGGATGGGATCAACCACTGCACCCCCCAACAACTAATCAACGCCGCCCGCTCTGTTCCCTGGATTATTCAGCATCACTCTTGAACTTGTAAATAAACACTCACCTTCGCTTTCAACTTACCTTGTCCTGGTCTGCTTCTGGGTTCTGGCTTAGCAACTCGTGACAATTTGATCCCCTGCTGATTTTGTATGTTTGCCCACTGACAAAGAAATGATCAGTCTATAATTTTAAACGGTGGTTTATTTGAACAGTGAGAGACAGAATAACAACAAAAACATCCAGAAAGACGCATGTAAAAAAAAGTATAAATTGATTTGCATTTTAATGAGGAAAATAAATATTTGACCCCCTCTCAATCAGAAAGAGTTCTGGCTCCCAGGTGTCTTTATACAGGTAGACGAGCTGAGATTAGGAGCACACTTTTAAAGGGAGTGCTCCTAATCTCAGTTTGTTACCTGTATAAAAGACACCTGTCCACAGAAGCAATCAATCAATTAGATTCCAAACTCTCCACCATGGCCAAGACCAAAGAGCTCTCCAAGGATGTCAGGGACAAGATTGTAGACCCTACACAAGGCTGGAATGGGCTACAAGACCATCGCCAAGCAGCTTGGTGAGAAGGTGACAACAGTTGGTGTGATTATTCGCAAATGGAAGAAACACAAAATAACTGTTAATCTCCCCTCGGCCTGGGGCTCATTGGAAAGATCTCACCTCGTGGAGTTGCAATGATCATGAGAATGGTGAGGAATCAGCCCAGAACTACACGGGAGGATCTTGTCAATGATCTCAAGACAGCTGGGACCATAGTCACCAAGAAAACAATTGGTAACACACTACACCGTGAAGGACTGAAATCCTGCAGTGCCCGCAAGGTCCCCTTACTCAAGAAAGCACATATACAGGGCCGTCTGAAGTTTGCCAATGAACATCTGAATGATTCAGAGGAGAACTGGGTGAAAGTGTTGTGGTCAGATGAGACCAAAATCGAGCTCTTTGGCATCAACTCAACTCGCCGTGTTTGGAGGAGGAGGAATGCTGCCTATGACCCCAAGAACACCATCCCCACCGCCAAACATGGAGGTGGAAACATTATGCTTTGGGGGTGTTTTTCTGCTAAGGGGACAGGACAACTTCATCGTTTCAAAGGGACGATGGACGGGGCCATGTACCGTCAAATCTTGTATGAGAACCTCCTTCCCTCAGCCAGGGCATTGAAAATGGGTCGTGGATGGGTATTCCAGCATGACAATGACCCAAAACACACGGCCAAGGCAACAAAGGAGTGGCTCAAGAAGAAGCACATTAAGGTCCTGGAGTGGCCTAGCCAGTCTCCAGACCTTAATCTCATAGAAAATCTGTGGAGGAAGCTGAAGGTTCGAGTTGCCAAACGTCAGCCTCAAAACCTTAATGACTTGGAGAAGATCTGTAAAGAGGAGTGGGACAAAATCCCTCCTGAGATGTGTGCAAACCTGGTGGCCAACTACAAGAAACGTCTGACCTCTGTAATTGCCAACAAGGGTTTTGCCACCAAGTACTAAGTCATGTTTTGCAGAGGGGTCAAATACGTATTTCCCTCATTAAAATGCAAATCAATTTATTTAAAAAATGACATGCATTTTTCTGGATTGTTTTGTTGTTATTCTGTCTCTCACTGTTCAAATAAACCTACCATTAAAATTATAAACGGATCATTTCTTTGTCAGTGGGCAAACGTACAAAATCAGCAGGGGATCAAATACTTTTTTCCCTCACTGTATATATACACTGCTCAAAAAAATAAAGGGAACACTTAAACAACACAATGTAACTCCAAGTCAATCACACTTCTGTGAAATCAAACTGTCCACTTAGGAAGCAACACTGATTGACAATAAATGTCACATGCTGTTGTGCAAATGGAATAGACAACAGGTGGAAATTATAGGCAATTAGCAAGACACCCCCAATAAAGGACTGGTTTTGCAGGTGGTGACCACAGACCACTTCTCAGTTCCTCTGCTTCCTGGCTGATGTTTTGGTCACTTTTGAATGCTGGCGGTGCTTTCACTCTAGTGGTAGCATGAGACGGAGTCTACAACCCACACAAGTGGCTCAGGTAGTGCAGCTCATCCAGGATGGCACATCAATGCGAGCTGTGGCAAGAAGGTTTGCTGTGTCTGTCAGCGTAGTGTCCAGAGCATGGAGGCGCTACCAGGAGACAGGCCAGTACATCAGGAGACGTGGAGGAGGCCGTAGGAGGGCAACAACCCAGCAGCAGGACTGCTACCTCCGCCTTTGTGCAAGGAGGAGCAGGAGGAGCAGTGCCAGACCCCTGCAAAATGACCTCCAGCAGGCCACAAATGTGCATGTGTCTGCTCAAATGGTCAGAAACAGACTCCATGAGGGTGGTATGAGGGCCCGATGTCCACAGGTGGGGGTTGTGCTTACAGCCCAACACCGTGCAGGACGTTTGGCATTTGCCAGAGAACACCAAGATTGGCAAATTCGCCACTGGCGCCCTGTGCTCTTCACAGATGAAAGCAGGTTCACACTGAGCACATGTGACAGACGTGACAGAGTCTGGAGATGCCGTGGAGAACGTTCTGCTGCCTGCAACATCCTTCAGCATGACCGGTTTGGCGGTGGGTCAGTCATGGTGTGGGGTGGCATTTCTTTGGGGGCCACACAGCCCTCCATGTGCTCGCCAGAGGTAGCCTGACTGCCATTAGGTACCGAGATGAGATCCTCAGACCCCTTGTGAGACCATATGCTGGTGCGGTTGGCCCTGGGTTCCTCCTAATGCAAGACAATGCTAGACCTCATGTGGCTGGAGTGTGTCAGCAGTTCCTGCAAGAGGAAGGCATTGACGCTATGGACTGGCCCGCCTGTTCCCCAGACCTGAATCCAATTGAGCACATCTGGGACATCATGTCTCGCTCCATCCACTAACGCCACGTTGCACCACAGACTGTCCAGGAGTTGGCGGATGCTTTAGTCCAGGTCTGGGAGGAGATCCCTCAAGAGATCATCTGCCACCTCATCAGGAGCATGCCCAGGTGTTGTAGGGAGGCCATACAGGCACGTGGAGGCCACACACACTAATGGGCCTCATTTTGACTTGTTTTAAGGACATTACTTCAAAGTTGGATCAGCCTGTAGTGTGGTTTTCCACTTTAATTTTGAGGGTGACTCCAAATCCAGACCTCCATGGGTTGATACATTTGATTTCCATTGATAATTTTTGTGTGATTTTGTTGTCAACACATTCAACTATGTAAAGAAAAAAGTATTTAATAAGATTATTTCATTCAGATCTAGGATGTGTTATTTTACTGTTCAATTTATTTTTTTTGAGCAGTGTATATCACACATATACATAAATACATATACATACAGCTGTGGAAAAAATTAAGAGACCCTTGCAAATGTTTCTTAAATCAGCATCTCTACATGTATGACAGCCATTCCATTGTCTGTTGAATTCCAACACAGCCACACCTCATTCTACTGAATTAGGTACTGATTAGGTGATCACATGAACCAAATCTTATTTAACGAGGAAAAGTATAAAAACAACTGCTGTGGTCATCACTATCCGCTTGCAATAGGACCAGCTGGATGGCAAAAACTGTGCTAATAGTACCTCAAAAGTAATATTAATCAAAAAATAACTATTGACCATGCCAAAAGAGTCGAAAAGGAAAGTTTTGAGTGAGGAAAAGAAGGGTTCAATTATGGCTTTACTGGCAGAGTGATACAGTGAGCGTCAGGTTGCTTCCATCCTTAAAATTTCAAAAGACGGCGGTTCATAAGAACAAGGTCAAGCAGCAGACATTGGGGACAACAAAGCTACAGACCGGTAGAGGGCGAAAACGGCTCTCTACTGACCAGGATGACCGCCAACTCATTTGAATGTCACTCAACAACCATAGGATGACATCAAGTGACCTACAAAAAGAATGGCAAACGGCAGCTGGGGTGAAGTGCACGGCGAGGACGGTTCGAAACAGGCTCCTAGGGGGCAGGGCTGAAGTCATGCAAAGCTAGAAAAAAGCCCTTCATCAATGAGAAGCAAAGAAGAGCCAGGCTGAGGTTTGCAAAAGACCATAAGGATTGGACCATAGAGGACAGGAGTAAGGTCATCTTCTCTGATGAGTCCAATTTTCAGCTTTGCCCAACACCTGGTCGTCTAATGGTTAGACGGAGACCTGGAGAGGCCTACAAGCCACAGCGTCTCGCACCCACTGTGAAATTTGGTGGAGGATCAGTGATGATCTGGGGGTGCTTCAGCAAGGCTGGAATCGGGCAGATTTGTCTTTGTGAAGGACGAATGAATCAAGCTACGTACAAGGTTGTCCTGGAAGAAAACGTGCTTCCTTTTGCTCTGACATTGTTCCCCAACTCTGAGGATTGGTTTTTTCCAGCAGGACAATGTGCCATGCCACACAGCCAGGTCAATCAAGGTGTGGATGGAGGACCACCAGATCAAGACCCTGTCATAGCCAGCCCAATCTCCTGACCTGAACCCCATTGAAAACTTCTGGAATGTGATCAAGAGGAAGATGGATGGTCACAAGCCATGAAACAAAGCCTAGCTGCTTGAATTTTTGTGCCAGAAGTGGCATAAAGTCACCCAACATCAACGTGAAAGACTGGTGGAGAGCATGTGAAGACGCATGAAAGCTGTGATTGAAAATCAGGGTTATTCTACCACATATTGATTTCTGAACTCTTCCTAAGTTAAAACATTACTATTGTGTTGTTTAAAAATGAACATTAACTTATTTTCTTTGCATTATTAGAGTTCTGACAACACTGCATCTTTTTGTTATTTTGACCAGTTGTCATTTTCTGCAAATAAATGCTCTAAATGACAATATCTTTATTTGGAATTTGGGAGAAATGTTATCAGTAGTTTATAGAATAAAACAAAACTGTTATTTTTACCAAAACACATACCTATATATAGTAAAACCAGAGAAACTGATAATTTTGCAGTGGTCTCTTAATTTATTCTGCAGCTGTATATGTGTGTGTGTGATGTAGCCTCTGCGGCCACAGAGAGGGCATTCCAGCAGATTACTGTACACTCGCATGCAGAAGCCTTCTCCTGAAAAACTGCCCCAATTAGTTCAGTGGGGATGGTCCGAAGCTCGCACATACACTAGCTGGATAGTCCTGGGGGTGACAGGATACATAACCACTATATAACCACTGAGGTAAAACCCACGTGTGCATCCCAGATGACACCCTATTCCCTACATAGTGCACTACATTTGACCAGAGTAGTGCACTATATAGGGAATAGGGTGCAATTTGGGAGACACCCCATGTTAAGGAATAGGTTTCAGGAAACAGTCTCAGACTTTGACACTGTAGCCCCACACAGTCATTTAAAATCAGACACAAGCAGATATTCAAACAGTAGTAGCAGACTCGCTCTTTTGGCTTATGTCCCAAATGGCACCATTTTCCCTATATAGAGCACTATTTTTGACCAGGGCACATAGAGTAGTGCACTCTGTCCAAAAAAGGGTGTGATTTGGGGCACAACCTTAGAAAGAGTGTCTGCTAAATGACGAAAATGTAAATGTAAATGTAAGAGCAGGCTGGAGGTATAGGAAGAGTATAGACATTGAAAAAATGATACCTGTGACATGGACAAGGATATTCAATATTCTGCACAATGAAAATGCAAGTATTAAAGGGGCAACATCCATTTTTGTATTTATAAATGTATATGTACCCATTGATTATTGAGAGAAATATAACTTATAAATGTCTCATGAGCTTAGTTTAACTGTTGCACCCTATCAGAACCCAAAATATAAGCTTGTTAACAACAACTGCATAGCCAAAATATATGGTTAAAAGTATAATTTTGTCATGGGATGGTCAATCCTTGCATCCATAGCTCTGTCTATGAATTTGAGGTACTCAGTTTTCCTGCTGGAGCCAGCATATTGTAGGAGACACACTGCTGTGCATAGGGCCTTTAACTCACATTTTACAATGACTTAAGTAATTTTCCAGGTGGAAGAGAGCCAGAATGTCACACCCTGGCTCTGGGACTCTATATGTTGAGCCAGGGTGTGTTCATTCTATGTGTTGTATTTCTTTGTTGGGAGTTCTAGTTTGTTTATTTCTTTGTTGGCCTGAGTGACTCCCAATCAGAGGCAACGAGTGTCAGCTGTGGCTGGTTGTCTCTGATTGGGAGCCATATTTAAACTGTCGGTTTTCCCTTAGTGTTTGTGGGATCTTGTTTCGAGTTGGTTTGTGTTAGACCGTGAACTGTCACGTTATCGTTTTGTTGTGCTTATTATCACTGAAGATAATAAAGTTCAGTATGTTCGTCTGCAACGCTGCGCCTTGGTCTTCAACTGTTCTAGACGATCGTGACAGAAGATCCCACCATACAAGGACCAAGCAGCGTGTCCAGGAGCAGGCAGACTGGACATGGGAGGAAGCGCCGGGAAAGGAGATGGAGAGGTTGGCGATGGCCCAGGTGGGCAAATCGTGGTCCTGGGAGGACATGCTCGGGGCAAAGGGCCATGGGCTAGGATTAAGGCCCTGGCGAGAGAGGAGCAGCGGCGTCAGCAGTGTCATCGTCGGACGGACGAGAGGCAACCCCAAAAAAATTTAGGGGGGGCACACGGCATGGCGGCTGGGCAGCAGGAGGCTGCCACAGGGCGATTTGGAGAGGAGGCCACCGGGTTAGGGGGCCAGAAGGCAGGTTGGTGGAGCCTGGATGGAGAGCGGAACCAACTTCCCGTACTCAGGCATGGCAGCATGGGACGGGGCAGGTTCCGCGGTATGCGGAGCGGCGTACTGTGCCACGAGTGGTCCGGCATAGTCCTGTACGTCCTGTGCGAGCACCCCGCACGTGTTGTGCGAAGGTGGGTATGCAGCCAGGACGGAGTGTGCCGGCTCAACGCTCGTGGTCTCCAATGCCACTCCGCGGTCCCGGATATCCTGCTCCAGTGTCACGTGCTGTTATGCCAGTACGGGTACACAGCCCTGTACGTCCTGTGCGGATGCCTCACACAGAGTGTGTGAGGGTAGGCATTCAGCCAGGACGGGTTGTGGCCGCTCTTCACTCCAGGTCTCCTATCCGTCTCCACAGCCCGGTTCGGCCTGTCCCTGCTCCACGCACCAAACCTACGGTGTGCGTCGCCAGCCCAGTCCGGCCTGTCCCTGCTCCACGCACCAAGCCTACGGTGTGCGTCGCCAGCCCGGTCCGGCCTGTCCCTGCTCCACGCACCAAGCCTATGGTGTGCGTCGCCAGCCCGGTCCGGCCTGTCCCTGCTCCACGCACCAAGCCTACGGTGTGTGTCGCCAGCCCGGTCCGGCCTGTCCCTGCTCCACGCACCAAGCCTACGGTGTGCGTCGCCAGCCCAGTCCGGCCTGTCCCTGCACCACGCACCAAGCCTACGGTGTGTGTCGCCAGCCCAGTCCGGCCTGTCCCTGGTCCACACACCAAGCCTACGGTGTGCATCGCCAGCCCGGTCCGGCCTGTTCCTGCTCCACGCACCAAGCCTACGGTGTGCGTCGCCAGCCCAGTCCGGCCTGTCCCTGCTCCACGCACCAAGCCAGGGTGCGCATCGTCAGCCCGGTCCAGCCCGTTCCTACTCCACGCACCAAGCCAGGGTGCGAGTCGTCAGCCCGGTCCGGCCCGTTCCGGCTCACGCACCAAGCCAGGGGTGCGCGTCGTCAGTCCAGCACAACCCGTGCCTGGGTCACCGGTGCCTAATCAGGTACCGGTCAACTGCTCCACAACAGAGCTGAAGCTAACCGCTCCTGCTACGTCCAGTTCAGCCCCAGCCAGCGGGGCCAGACCGGACCAGGGGCGCTATGGGGGGTTTATTGGAGGGTGGTGGGCAAGCCCGAGCCAGAACCGCCGCCGAGGAGGAATGCCCACCCAGCCCTCCCCTGTTTTGTTCCTAGTTGAGGCGCGGTCGCAGTCCGCGCCTTTAGGGGGGGGTACTGTCACACCCTGGCTCTGGGACTCTATATGTTGAGCCAGGGTGTGTTCATTCTATGTGTTGTATTTCTTTGTTGGGAGTTCTAGTTTGTTTATTTCTTTGTTGGCCTGAGTGACTCCCAATCAGAGGCAACGAGTGTCAGCTGTGGCTGGTTGTCTCTGATTGGGAGCCATATTTAAACTGTCGGTTTTCCCTTAGTGTTTGTGGGATCTTGTTTTGAGTTGGTTTGTGTTAGACCGTGAACTGTCACGTTATCGTTTTGTTGTGCTTATTATCACTGAAGATAATAAAGTTCAGTATGTTCGTCTGCAACGCTGCGCCTTGGTCTTCAACTGTTCTAGACGATCGTGACACAGAACTTCTCCAAGCCACAACCACTGGCCACTAGTGTTGCACGGTATACCGAAACTCCTGTACTTTTTCAATACTAGAACATGAAAAATGTTTCGGTACTAGAATTTTTGTTACTTCTGGTACTTCTGTCAAATGTGCCTCATGGATCAACTCTGTCTATCATTGCAGCCGATGTCCCCCCTTATAGCCCGAAAGCACCTTGCCTGCTCCACTTAACCTCCACTGGGAGTCTGGGCTGCATCATGTTTAAATCCCCACTCATGCTTTACAGAAGTTAACAGACTTGAATAATATAGATATGTTGAAATTGTTAATAACTGTTCGCAAAACAATATCAGTAAAGGCTAGAACACTTTACAATGCAAGAAGATACCGGTAGCTTCCAGCTTTGTAGGCATACTTGTCTTTCTAGCTTACAGCTGACGTTATTATCAATTCACTACCCTCTGGTACTTTGTAATAATATGCAAACCATAATGCAAAATATGCTGATTTCAAAGCTGATTGCCACCAAAACTTTATTCAATCACTTAATCGATCTCTCTCTCCCAAACATAATCTATTGCCTCCCTCTTGCCTGGTGAATTACAGTATGTCATTACTGGTTAAAGAGACAGCACACACTTTTATAAAATAAGCTACTTCTATGCAAATGTTGTTGATCAGTACAATAAAATAAGTCCCAAATGGAAGAGAAACAGATTGTCATTTGTAGCCCCATGAAATCAGCCAAAACAAGCGCAATAACTCAATGCATGTGGACACTCCTATTGAATATGCATTCACCTGTATTGTGAATAGGCCGAGGCAATCTCTTGATTTACCCAGTTTATCAGCAGAGGTTTACCATTCAAATAAATTATTACCATGATGTTGTTATGTAGTTAGATTGGTAAAAACAAAGTCAAATTGATTGTATGATTGTATAATTGATTCATGAATGCATACATGGCTGACAAATGTCAAATGTAATGATTTCAACTCAAAAGATGCCCAACGATTGAACAGAGCAGTAGCTGAGTTTCTATCTAGATCAAGTGCCATTCTGTGCCTTTGTTAATATGGCATATTTTTTTGCAGTAGTATTGTTTTGGTAGTGAGTATTGTGATGGTATTGAGAATGGTGATACTAAACCTGGTCTGGAAGTCAAAATGTGGGTAACGTGACAACACTACTGGCCACACATTCAAATACACACACACACACACACACACACACACACACACACACACACACAAACACTACTGAAGCATCCTTTGGGATCATGGTAGTGTGAAAACAATTCACACCGTAGTGTTAATGATGTGTGATGTTGGCTTCCAGCTCCAGTACCATAAGCAAGGATGTTGTTAAGTGGAATTTACGTTATTTATTCAGACAGGAGGAAGCCAAGAGGATACAGATATGAGAGAGGAGAGAAAGTTGGAAGGTCAACACAGTGATTAAACCCTGGTCTCCAGCTGGGAGTCGCAAATGTGTCAAGAGCGGGGAGTATTACCACTCGACCACGGCTCTGAACACAACAAGCCAAGTTGTGATGAGCATACAATATCTGGCTGACTGCCTGGGAACGTGAAACATATAGGCTGTGTCTCAAATGTCACCCTATTCCATTACCATTGCACCGCTTTTGACCAGGGCCCATTAATGCACTATGTAGGGAATAAGGTGTCATTTGGGACACAGAGTGGAGGATGGTGGATGTGCTGCTTGGGGCAAGGGAGTCTAGCCTGCAGGATGAGTAGGAGTGTTACTTTTAAAAACTCTCTAATTCTATCTTCTGAGTACAAACACAGCTGGGTATGCATAACAGACACGTAGGGGCACGCACGCTCACACGCACACACGTCAAGACCCAGCAGGAGTAGGACGTGTTTGTGTGTGCGTGTCGACAACATGAGTTGACTGCTTGCCGTGGGACTGCTGATATGTGCTAACTAAAGCCTGCGCTCCTCTAACCCTTCTCTAATGCTTCTCTCACATCCAATCACAGGACAGATAATTAGATCACGCCCATGGCGAGGAAACACTGTTTACATCGCCGGGTGTCATCGGGGCACTGGCCAGTCAGGTTGTGTTTATAGGAACCCTAAGGAATAAGGGAATAATGAATAAGGGAATAAGGAATAAGGGAATGGCAGTTGACTTGGTTGGATGGAGGTGGTAAGCTGAAGTGACAGTGCTATACACTCAACACTAGCAGACACAAAAGCCTCCCACTACCTGAGACAATTGTCCAATCCAGTCAAGTGTTAAGTATGGTCCTAGTTGAGCTGTGCACCGCTCTTAGGGCTAGGTTCCCAACACAGTACAGACTAACACCTCTCACTACCGGAGACAAGCGTCTCAGGCTACATAAACAGCACGTTCTAAGGGATCACTTTAGGCAAAGCGAGGTAGAGATTTTATCGAAATGAGTAGTTGTTTAGAATGCAAGGTAATGTGTACAGCAGTAATTCTACCCAGCACCTTTCTCAGACCAATCCCCTTAAACACGTGCAAGTTTCTCCCTCATATCACGTGATTCAGGAACAACTTCAGGCCCTAACCATGGAGCATGTTTGAGATCGACTACATTGCAGTCTGACTGCGCAGAGTCAGTGATTTAACAAAACACCACTTCAAATAACTATTCATAATGTGATCAAGATTTAAAATGATGTGCCTCGCCCTGCTCAAACTGATCAACTGAAACACGTTGACGGTCTCTAGGTAAACCCAATGCTGATTCTGGGTGGGAGTGGTGTGGGAGTGATTCAGCAGTTGTGGTCAGGTAGAACAGCACCACTTGAACACCTCCAATTGACTCAGATGTAAATGAACGCAAAATGAAAGCAGACAACAAAAGTGCTAGCTAATTATCCATAATATCAGGTATTTAATTCAAACCAGAGACAATAGCTCCCAACCAATGTAGCTATCTGCTAAGAGGTGAAGATAGACTGAGACGTCCCCTCAATCACGTACGCAGTCACACACAGACAAATTGCGAAAACTGGTAAACCCACGCACGTTTATGTGTGTAATTAAAAATGAACAGTTGTTTGTGGCTGAATGAGTCGCAGAACAAAACAAATGACATAATTAAAAGTAAACAGTCTGAACCCCCCCTTTTCTTTCTCCGATACACACACACACGCGCATAGAGTACACCTACACACACTTAGAGTAGACACAAACACACGTAGAGTACAAATACATGCACATAGTACACACACACGGTGCAGCGCTTGCACCCCTGCTGAGAGTATCAGTGCAGCAGCTGGCATAGCCCTGGGCAGTGGGACTCCTCTCTGGCTTACAGCGCTGTATTTAAGACTCATCACCTGGGGGGCCTGCCAGGAACTGTCTATCACCGGCTGGGCTGGGAGTAGACACACACACACACACACACACACACACACCAACCAGGGTTTCCGTTAGCCACTAATATCCGGCTTTTGGCCTATAAAATAAATAAATAAATAAAATAGGCAATCACGTTTGAAGAAAAAAATATGGACATGATTAAAAGCTACTATTTTTATTTCTCTACTGGTAAATGAAGTGTGCTTCCCATTGTTATGTGTTGCTACAATGCTGTGTTGTTGTCTTAGGTCTCTCTTTATGTAGTGTTCTCTCTCTCTTGTCGTGATGTGTGTTTTGTCCTATATGCTTTATCCCAGCCCCCATCCCCGCAGGATGCTTTTGTGTTTTGGTAGGCCGTCATTGTAAATAATAATTTGTTCTTAACTGACTTCCCTAGTTAAATAAAGTTTAAATTAAAAGATTTAAAATAGAACAATTCACCATTCAAGTGCATATAGGCAACTAGGCAGGCTTCAGCCCGTCACACACCACTTTGCAATGAGCTGGAGGAAGTATGCATTTTGAAAACATATACACTACCAGTCAGAAGTGTGGACACACCTACTCATTCAAGGGTTTTTTCTTTATTTTTACAATGTTTTACATTGTAGACATCAAAATAGTAATAATAATAATAATAATAATAATAATAATAATAATAATAATAATAATAATAATAATAATAATAATAATAATAATATACCATTTAGCAGACAAACTATGAAATAACACATATGGAATCATGTAGTCACTTTATTTTTATTTTTAGAAAACCCCCAAAATATATTTTATATTTGAGATTCTTCAAATAGCCACCCTTTACCTTGATGACAGCTTTCACCCTCTTGGCATTCTCTCAACCAGCTTCATGAGGTAGTCAACTGGAATGCATTTCAATTAACAGGTGTGCCTTCTTTAAAGTTCATTTGTGGAATTTATTTCCTTCTTAATGCATTTGAGCCAATCAGTTGTGTTGTGACTAGGTAGGGAGGGATACAGAAGATAGTCCTATTTGGTAAAATACCAAGTCCATATTTTGGCAAGAAAAGCTCAAATAAGCAAAGAGAAATGACAGTCCATCATTACTTTAAGACATGAAGGTCAGTCAATACGGAACATTTCAAGAACTTTGAAAGTTTCTTCAAGTGCAGTCGCAAAAACCATCAACTGCTATGATGAAACTGGCTCTCATGAGGACCACCACAGGAATGGAAGATTTACCTCTGCTGCAGAGGATAAATTCATTAATGTTACCAGCCTCAGAAATTGCGGCCCAAATAAATGCTTCACAGAGTTCAAGTCAGAGACACATCTCAACATCAACTGTTCAGAGGGGACTGTGTGAATCAGGCCTTCATGGTCGAATTGCTGCAAAGAAACCACTACTAAAGGACACCAATAAGAAGAAGAGACCTGCTTGGGCCAAGAAACACGACATTAGACATTAGACCAATGGAAATTTGTCCTTTGGTCTGGAGTCCAAATTTGAGATTTTTGGTTCCAACCGTTGTGTCTTTGTGAGATGCGGTGTGGGTGAACGGATTATCTCTGCATGTGTAGTTCCCACCGTAAAGCATGGAGGAGGAGGTGTTATGGTGGTTAAAGGCCCCGTGTAGCTCAGTTGGTAGAGCATGGCGCTTGCAACATCAGGGTTGTGGGTTCGATTCCCACGGGGGGCCAGTATGAAAAAAATTATGTATGCACTCACTAACTGTAAGTCACTCTGAATAAGAGCGTCTGCTAAATGACTAAAATGTAAATGGTGTGGGGGTGCTTTGCTGGTGACACTGTCTGTGATTTATTTAGAATTCAAGGCACACTTAACCAGCATGGCTACCACAACATTCTGCAGCGATACGCCATCCCATCTGGTTTGGGCTTAGTGGGACGATCATTTGCTTTTCAACAGGACAATGCCCCAACACACCTCCAGGCTGTGTAAGGGCTATTTTACCAAGAAGAAGAGTGATGGAGTGCTGCATCAGATGACCTGGCCTCCACAATCCCCCGACCTCAACCAAATTGAGATGGTTTGGTAATGAGTTGGACTGCAGAGTGAAGGAAAAGCAGCCAACAAGTGCTCAGCAGATGTGGGAACTCCTTCAAGACTGTTGGAAAAGCATTCCAGGTGAAGCTGGTTGAGAGAATGCCAAGGGTGTGCAACGCTGTCATCAAGGCAAAGGGTGGCTATTTGAAGAATCTCAAATATAAAATATATTTTGATTTGTTTAACACTTTTCTGGTTACTACATGATTCCATATGTGTTATTTCACAGTTTTGATGTCTTCACTATTATTCTACAATGTTAGAAAATAGTACAAATAAAGAAAAACCCTTGAATGAGTAGGTGTGTCCAAACTTTTGACTGGTACTGTGCATAATTGTTTTAAACCTGAACGTTTTACTACATATTATGAGGCATGTTAGAAATTGCCCTCGCTAGAAGCCTGTGTTTCAGACATAAGGAAGTGGATGGCTGAAAACTTTCTACTTTTAAACTCGGACAAAACAGAGATGCTTGTTCTAGGTCCCAAGAAACAAAGAGATCTTCTGTTAAATCTGACAATTCATCTTGATGGTTGTAAAGTCGTCTCAAATAAAACTGTGAAGGACCTCGAGCGTTACTCTTGACCCTGATCTCTCTTTTGACGAACATATCAAGACTGTTTCAAGGACAGCTTTTTTCCATCTACGTAACATTGCAAAAATCAGAAATTTTCTGTCCAAAAATGATGCAGAAATATTAATCCATGCATTTGTTACTTCTAGGTTAGACTACTGCAATGCTCTACTTTCCGGCTACCCGGATAAAGCACTAAATAAACTTCAGTTAGTGCTAAATACGGCTGCTAGAATCCTGACTAGAACCAAGAAATTTGATCATATTACTCCAGTGCTAGCTTCCCTACACTGGCTTCCTGTTAAGGCAAGGGCTGATTTCAAGGTTTTACTGTTAACCTATAAAGCGTTACATGGGCTTGCTCCTACCTATCTTTCCGAGTTGGTCCTGCCGTACATACCAATACGTACGCTACGGTCACAAGACGCAGGCCTCCTAATTGTCCCTAGAATTTCTAAGCAAACAGCGGGAGGCAGGGCTTTCTCCTATAGATCTCCATTTTTATGGAACAGTCTGCCTATCCATGTGAGAGACGCAGACTCGGTCTCAACCTTTAAGTCTTTACCGAAGACTTATCTCTTCAGTAGGTCATATGATTGAGTGTAGTCTGGCCCAGGAGTGTGAAGGTGAACGGAAAGGCTCTGGAGCAACGAACAGCCCTTGCTGTCTCTGCCAGGCCGGTTCCCCTCTCTCCACTGGGGTTCTCTGCCTCTAACCCTGTTACAGGGGCTGAGTCACTGGCTTGCTGGTGCTCTTTCATGCCGTCCCTAGGAGGGGTGCGTCACTTGAGTGGGTTGAGTTACTGACGTGATCTTCCTGTCTGGGTTGGCGCCCCCCTTGGTTTGTGCTGTGGTGGAGACCTCTGTGGGCTATACTCGGCCTTGTCTCAGGATTGTAAGTTGGTGGTTGAGGATATCCCTCTAGTGGTGCGGGGGGCTGTGCTTTGGCAGAGTGGGTGGGGTTATATCCTTCCTGTTTGGCCCTGTCCGGGGTTTCTTCGGATGGGGCCACAGTGTCTCCGGACCGCTCCTGTCTCAGCCTCCAGTATTTATGCTGCAGTAGTTTATGTGTCGGGGGCTGGGGTTAGTTGGTTATACCTGGAGTACTTCTCCTGTCTTATCCAGTGTCCTGTGTGAATTTAAGTATGCTCTCTCTAATTCTCTCGTTCTCTCTTTCTCTCTGAGAACCTGAGCCCTAGGACCATACGTCAGGACTACCGGGCATGCTGACACCTTGCTGTCCCCAGTCCGCCTGGCCTTGCTGCTATTCCAGTTTCAACTGTTCTGCCTGCGGTTACGAAACCCCTACCTGTCCCAGACCTGCTGTTTTCAACTCTTAATGATCGGCTATGAAAAGCCAACTGAGAGACCTGAGCCCTAGGACCATACGTCGGGACTACCGGCCGTGGTGACTCCTTGCTGTCCCCAGTCCGCCTGGCCTTGCTGCTATTCCAGTTTCAACTGTTCTGCCTGCGGTTATGGAACCTCTACCTGTCCCAGACCTGCTGTTTTCAACTCTTAATGATCGGCTATGAAAAGCCAACTGAGATTTATTCCTGATTATTATTTGACCATGCTTGTCACTTATGAACATTTTTGAACATCTTGGCATGGTTCTGTTATAATCTCCACCCGGCACAGCCAGAAGAGGACTGGCCACCCCTCATAGCCTGGTTCCTCTCTAGGTTTCTTCCTAGGTTTTTGGCCTTTCTAGGAGTTTTTCCTAGCCACCGTGCTTCTACACCTGCATTACTAGCTGTTTGGGGTTTTAGGCTGGGTTTCTGTACAGCACTTCGAGATATTAGCTGATGTACGAAGGGCTATATAAAATAAAATTGATTGATTGATTGATGTCTTACCTTGCTTCAAAGTAGCCTAGCCAAAATCCAACCAAAAGTGCAGGCAATTATTTTATAAAGACTTCCATATGCCATTGGAACCAGTAGCCTTTTTCTCTCATGTTGTATTGGTTTTCAAATCAAGTTTATTTCATTATCCAGTAACCAAAGTCACAACCCTAGTCATATTAGCAACCCATGCTAGTTGTTGCATATATATATATATCTCCCCTCATTTTAAATTTCTAACGGACATCTCTGTCACATGAAACCGCTCACAATAGTGTTTTCCCTGCTAATTGCATTATTGAACAAACATTTGCGTGTAGTGCTTTGTGCGCATTGCTGTGCTTATAATGTGAAGAAATAATAGTTTATCAACATTTTATGCTAAATGTTCTGATCTGATGCATGATGTGTAACCTTTTTTTGGAATGTAGCCTAGGCCTACTGGTTGTATGAATTTGGGATCTATCGTCCCACAACTGTCCCAGAGTCTGTTTGGAATAGGCTATTATTTCTTGCACAGAATGACAAGCTGACCAATAGAATAGGTACACTTTTCTACTATGGGAGATAGTAGATTGACATAGGCTGTTCGTTACTCGTCTTGTTGGCTGAGGAAAAGTAAATGTGGGCAGTTATTCTAACATACGTGGTGCATGGGTTTCAAGTTTGGGGAATCAAATTTTCACCATAAAAATGCACCTTTATAATAAGGCATTCCATGCATCCTCACATTTGCAGACTTATGTAAGATAGCCTACTATTCCTAATGTGATGATTAGATTGGATAGTCATAATTTAGGCTAACAATATAACTCAACCACTGTTTACAAAAAATACTGTTCAATGCAGTGTGTAGTGGCTTGGAGTAGGCCTAGTCTATAGGCTATATCAGCCTACATTTCTTCTCCCTTTCTTTGCGATTTAAAACAATCCACAGCTTTTTTAGAAGTTAATGATCCTCTGTGACCAAATCATGCTTTCTGGTGTAGTAGCCTATTTTGAATGATTTCATTTATTTATGTATAGACAGGAGTAAACCAATTTAGGCTATATAATTTTGGCTATTTAATTGAATTTACTTTAGGGAAAGCTTAGCTTCCCCTAGCCTTATTGATGCGCCGCCAATGTATTCTAACATCTTCAAATTGCTAATCGAAATTTGGTAAGAATGATGCACGCCGTTGCATCCGAGTTGCATGTTCTGTTAAGATGAATTACCATAAACAAAATGTGATTTCTGTCATTCTGAGAACCGTGGGTAGACGCCCTAATCAGGTTACGCAACCAATGCATATGGGTCCGGTAAATTTCTAAAATGTCTGGTAAATAAAAATTCTGCCGGTCAAATGTCCGGCGCCACATTTTCCTGACACACTACACTATCTGCCTATGGGAGAATTAATGCAAGTAAGCATTTTGTTGGACAATGTATGTGTATACTGTACATACGACTAATAAAACTTAAAATCTTGAAGTATGTGCTTGAGCGTCTCCCAATGTGCACCCTGTAGAAAGTTTACAGTACATGTCTGCACACATGGAAGATGATACTCATACACATTGAAAGGTTCTCCGATTAGGCCCCACAACTGTGGTTTTATACAGTGAGGTTATATGATTCCCCGAAACCCCCCAACCCACACACACATACACCAATTAAAGTGTGTGCTAGCTCCTGCCAAATCCCTTGTCATAAAGCACTCAGAATCACACTAAGGACAGTTTCTAATTTCCATCTAGTCAACTTCCAATGTCACACTCTGTCCCTCCGGGACGGATAAAGACACCTTGTTTGGAACATCCGCCACGGGAGCCGCTCAAACATGCACCGAAGAATCACCGCACCACCAACCTTTCACTAATGTTTCCAATGAGAAAATATTGATATTTTAAAACCACGATTGAGAATGTTATTTTGAAAAATACATGGTTGTGTGCTTGCGTTGTTAAAAGTTAACTTATTTTTATTCAGTAAGCTTTGCTTTGTTCACACTGTCCATGTTTGCCACATGACCTCTAACCTTTCAACCCTCCCTCAAGGTCCTCTGATGTTTCTACTGAGAGAGGAAGAGGCAAAGCGAGAGGGTCGACTCCACCCAAAATCTGTCAGTGCGAAAATAAGGGTTAAACAGACCAAGTGAGGAGTTTTTGTACGGGGAGAAATGAGACAGTGTTGAATTTGGTCAAGATCAAAGTGAATCTCTATTTTGATAAGTGAGGCTTATTTGATCGAATAGACGTTTCATAATGGTTATTGTTACGAGTGTACTGATAAGTGTAATGCACATGATAACTTTGAGAAAAACAATTTTATATCGGAGTTGTGCCTCACTCGTGTATCTGCCCTCTCATTGGCTAGAATGTTCCCACCTTATCTTCGTCTTTGCAGATATGTATTTCCATTGTTAGAGCGCTCAGTCGACCATCTTCTCAATATAATAGATCATCTTTGCTACATCGCACATTCCAAGGTCAAGTGACCTGTTATACCGCCAGTGACATTGTGTTGTTTGTTGAAGGGAGGAATGTTTGTATTTTGAAAAATAGCACCTTCTGTTTGTGTCAAAGGAGTCATGTTTCGTTGTTACTGTTTGGCTGTGTGTGTGTGCACGCTCGTGTGTGTGTATGTGTGTGTGTGTAAGAGTTGACTACTACCTCCTGTCAGATCGTTGCGGTGCATTTAAATAACTACTGTGTCTGGTAATGCGTTCCAAGGCTTTGAATACATCTCCTCTCCGTCTGTCCATGTCAAAGCATCCAGAGTCTCACCAAAATGAATTATTCAACTCGTAACATTGTTATTTTCTTATGTTGTACATGTTTTGTTATGGATCTATTCCGAAGGTGCTTGGGCTGATCTTTGAGAAGGCACGCATCGAGACTCATGCTCATTCAATGGCACCCAAATACAATAGAATAATACTTTTTGTTGTGATACTGGGAGAATTGAGATTTCTCTTTCAATGGATAATAGAAAAAAGAGTATTCACACAAACATCTCAATTCAACCCGAGTGTAGGCCTATATCGTATTCATCCCCATATTGTTAGCAACAAAATTGTGTCAAGGCCCATGGCAGGGTGAGACAGTCCAAGATAAGAGAAGGGATTAACAAAATTATTGAAAGGAGGAGAGTTATCGGTTAAAATTATGATAGAAAAATGCATACACACACCCCAACATCCCTATATTGTTGCCTACAAAATGATGCCAAGGTCCAAGGCAGGGTGAGACAGTCAGAGTGAAAGGATGAACAAAATGAGTGAAAGGAGGAGAGAAAGGTACAAGGTGCAAGACCTAGCTGAGAGTAAACCGAATGTGAAGGCAGGGGATGGAGGGAGTGCTTGCTCAGGGCCCATCCTGTCATCACCATTCAAGAGAAAAGACAGGATGAACAGAACGGGTGAAAGGATGAGAGAAAGGTACAGGTGGATGCCCTAGCTTAGAATGAACAGAACGGAAAAACCAGTGGATGGAGGGAGAGCTCGCTCAGGGTCATCCTGTCATCGTAGTCTTTCCTCCAATAAGACCATCTGCTAGCGGTCTCCCACAGTGCACTTGGGCTAGGTCTGCTCCTATCAGAGAGTAGAGTTGGCATCTTCCTTTTCCTCTAACCAGCAGTCAGGCTGTCAACCTGTCATATAGACTAAATAGCAGCCAACAAATACACAGTTAAAAAGGGTAGCTTGGCTCACTGCCCTATCACTGTGGGAAGACTGGACTTGTGTGGATACACATGTGTGAACATTTGGACCACTGAAGGAATAGGACAAAGGAAAAAATATATATTTGGCTTCATAAAAGTTTGGGCCAAATGTAAAAAATATTTTGCCTCTTTTTCACCTGTCAATGCTATTCTTCCCCCAAAGGGAATTAAACATTGAAGGAATAAGCCATCCAACCATGTTGGTCAAAATACACAAACACTGTTTGAAATAAAAATGTACATTCTCCTAGTGTCTAAAGCTCTATACTATAGGTATGTTATTTTAAACATGTACAAGTCATGCATACAGACAGAGAGCCTTCAAAGCGCTATACTATAGGTGTCCAGTAAGAAGTCACCAATCAGCTCGCTCGAAGGAAAACAACAGGAAGTTGCCAAGGTCCATTCTATGGTGAGCAGTGAAGGGGTTCGAAGGTCAACGTATCTTCATAACTCACACCTTTACAGTCCAGAGAGACCATGGGGTCTTTTGACTTATAACACAACTAATTAGGTCATTGAGACAGAAAGAGGGAGAGAGAGAGAGGAATAGAGATGGGAGAGATGCAAAAATTCAATCTAAGGAAGGAGACAAAGGAAAAGAGACAAATGTAAAGAAAGACAGAGAGAGAAAGAGACACAGACAGAGGGAGTTAAGTGGCAGGAAGAAACAGGATTTTTTTGTTGTTGTTGTAAAAGCCCAGTGCAATACTTTTTGTGAAAACATTTATTAAACTAAATGTATTGGAGTGTTTACCAGCATTTTTTACTTGAGTCTAATAATTATCTGTACCAAACAGTTAATCTGATGGAATATAAAAATATTTGTTTGATGTATGTTTTCCAGTTTCATGAAATACTTTGCAAATGCAACTTATTTCTATGTGAAAACTGAAATGGTCTATTCTTTCCTTTCCCATTTTTGTAGACGCTGTTATGCAGAGCATCTTACAGTAGTGAGTGCATACATTTTTTTTTGTCTTTTGTTTGGAGTTCACCATGTGAGCAATGAGCATGTGTCTGGTTTCTCTGTCCTGATAATGTTGAGGGAGTTCATGCACCTGAGCATGCATAGAGGTACCTGGCCTGCTGCGCAGAAATGTAGAAAAGTTAGCATTGCGAATGATAATATACTGACCAAGAATATAAACGCAACATGGAACAATTTTAATGATTTTAATGAGTTACAGTTCATATAAGGAAATGAGTCAATTGAAATAAATAAATTAGGCCCTAATCTATTGATTTCACATGACTGGGCAGGGGTGCAGCCATAGGTGGGCCTGGGAGAGCATAGGGCCACCCACTTGGGAGCAAGGCCCACCCACTGGGGAGCCAGGCCCAGCCAATCAGAGTTGTTCCCCACAAAATGTATTTATTACAGACAGAAATACTCCTCTGTTTCATCAGCTGTCCTGGTGGCTGGGCTCAGACGATCCCGCAGGTGAAGAAGCCGGATGTGGAGGTCCTGGGCTGGCGTGGTTACACATGGTCTGCGGTTGTGAGGCCGGTTGGACGTACTGCCAAATTTTCTAAAACGACGTTGGAGGCAGCTTATGGTAGAGAAATTAACATTACATTATCTGGCAACAGCTCTGGTGGACATTCCTGCAGTCAGCATGCCAACTGCACGCTCCTTCAAAACTGGAGACATCTGTGGCATTGTGTTGTGTGACAAAACTGCACATTCTAGAGTGGCCTTTTATTGTCCCCAGCACAAGGTGCACCTGTGTAATGATCATGCTGTTTAATCAGCTTCTTGATATGCCACACCTGTCAGGTTGATGGATTATCTTGGCAAAGGAGAAATTCTCACTAACAGGGACGTAAACAAATGTGTGCCAAACATTTTAGGGAAATAAGCTTTGCGTGCATATGGAACATTTCTGGGATCTTTTATTTCAGCTCATGAAACATTGGACCAACACTTTACATGTTGCATTTATATTTTTGTTCAGTGTATATTAAAACTATAGTTCCTCACAGTAAACTATTTGAAAAATATTTCCAACAAACACCCCCTCGATAATCACCAATCCTCAGCAATGTAAGTTATAGGCCTACAGCTGCATTGGTCTATAAACTATGAGTTCCATTCACTCATTTCTTTAGCCGCAGAATGGACCACGGTGTATCAATGTGTCCATATGGCAGAGGTCTGTGATCTCGTATTAGTTGACTTTTAACTTTGAGATTTTTATCATTTTAACTCAGACCACGTGACAATGATTTTGAGAAGCGAAAATGTTATTATTGAAATGAAACTGTTCCACCAAAATGCGCATATAAAAATCATTACTGGCATGCAGAACGGTAGAAATGGTAGGATAAATTGTAAGCTTCTCCAAACTTCAAACTCGCGCACCGCCTATGAAGTCTTTATAAAATAATTGCCTCCACGATTTTGCCTATAGGCTACTCTGAAGAAAGGTACGACATGCCTCATAATATGAACTAAAACATTCAGGTTTCAAACAACTAAGTATATTTTCAAAATGCATACTGCCTCCAGCTCACATTGTAAAGTGGTGGGTGATGCGCTCATAGCCTGTTGCCTGCACTTGACTGGTGAATGGGAGGTGTGCTGCAATTACCAGTTGAGAAATATAAATAGGTATTTTTCATTGTGCACCAAAACTGTTGCATTTAGAATTGTTATGCAATGAATGGGCTTATAAAAGCATGTTTTACTCCAGCAGCAACCAGCTGAGGAGCTGCAGGAGAAATCCCACTCAAAATAGACTCTGTATGCTGTGCGCGTGTGATTGTTGTGTTGGATAAATAAGATTACATGACGACTAACGAAAATACACACAAGCCAATTTAATTCCACTAAATTATGCAAATTAACCTATAGACCGATAAGCATGATGGTCAAATGTATTTACATCGTCCTGTATTTCCATCAATGAATAAAAAGCATTATTTTGTAACAGGATTTATTTTCTACCATCATTTTGGCCGACAACAGTTTTATTTATCGGCTTGAATTTATATTTTTCGGGGGTCAAAAGCCAGCAATTGCCGGCTAATGGAAACCCTGATTGTCAAGAAATACAATGTCGAACAAATCCATATTCTACAGCATACAGAGTGGTAAAAAAGGATGGTAAGAGTGAATTGCCAAGAGATACAAAGTGGGTGGGGTTATATCCTGCCTGGTTGGCCCTGTCCGGGGGTATCGTCGGACGGGGCCACAGTGTCCCCCGACCCCCCGTCTCAGCCTCCAGTATCTATGCTGCAATAGTATATGTGCCTTGGGGCTAGGGTCAGTCTGTTATATATGGTGTTATTCTCCTGTCTTATCTGGTGTCGTGTGTGAATTTAAGTATGCTCTCTCTCTCCCTCCCTCCCCTCCACCCCCTCCCTCCCGGAGGACCTGAGCCCTAGGACTACCTCAGGACTACCTGGCCTGATGACTCCTTGCTGTCCCTAGTCCACCTGGTCATGCTGCTGCTCCAGTTTCAACTATTCTGCCTGTGGCTATGGAACCCTGACCTGTTCACCGGACGTGCTACCTTGTCCCAGACCTGCTGTTTTCAACTCTCTCTCTCTCTCTACCGCACCTGCTATTTCAACCTCTAAATGCCCAGCTATGAAAAGCCATGTGACATTTACTCCTTATGTACTGACCTGTTGCAACATCTACAACCACTGTGCTTATTATTTGACTCTGCTGGTGATCTATGAACGTTTGAACATCTTGGAGAAAAATCTGACCTTAATGGCCATGTACTGTTATAATCTCCACCCGGCACAGCCAGAAGGGGACTGGCCACCCCTCAGAGCCTGGTTCCTCTCTAGGTTTCTTCCTAGGTTTCTGCCTTTCTAGGGAGTTTTTCCTAACCACCGTGCTTCTACATCTGCATTGCTTGCTGTTTTAGGCTGGGTTTCTGTATAACACTTTGTGACATCTGCTGATGTAAAAAGGGCTTTATAATTACATTTGATTGAAATGTGATTGATTGGAACAAATGATATTGGTGGGACCTGAATGCCATATTTGAGTAGAGAGAAAACATATTGTCTCGAGAGTGATGATTCTTTTGGGGGAAAAAACTAGATAAAATGTGTGTGTGTGCATATCAGTGAAAACAAGATTACATTTGGGTGTGAGTTGTGTTGGAAATATAAGTAGATACTGTATGTGTGTGTGTGTGTATGTATGCCTGTGTGCATAAGTTTGTGTGTGCTTGTGTCTGTGTGTGTGCTGTAGTGCTGATGAGATGCGATGGGGATTCAGCCGCGGCAGCAGCAGTAGCAGCTGTCCAGTGATGAGAGAGGGCCGATCCTATCACTGCTCCTGTGAAGGGCCATCAATAACCCAGTCATGAGCAGCCAGGGGGAGGGGAGAGAGGGAGCAGGGGGGAGCCAGGGCACATGCCCTTCACTCTGGTTCTACTGACGAGGGGTGTGTGTGTGTGTGTGTGTGTGTGTGTGTGTGTGTGTGTATGTATGTGTGTGCCTGCGTGCTTGTGTATATGTATGTATGTATGTATGTGTGTGCCTGCGTGTGTGTGTGGCAACATGGACAGCCAACCAGTGAGCATAAATTGATGGCACGAAGATGGCCAGAAACTGCAATATGTATGATGTATTATTTGTGAAGGAAACAGTAGCCGTTTCCATACCTTTTTCCTAACAATGCAAATTAATTCAAAATATTTCATCAGCATAGCAAAGGATAACCTATTTATTACACAATCCACCTCCCAAGACGCCTGAACCACCAGAGCCGAGATGGAGGGGAAAAGCAGGGAGAAAGAGTGGCATCCCAAATGGCACCATATTCCCTATATAGTGCACTACTTTTAGCAGGGGCCCATAGGGGCGCTGGTCAAAAGTAGCGCTGGTCAAAAGTAGAGCACTATATAGAGACCAGGGTGCCATTTGGGATACAACCAGAGGGTAGCATTACGCTACTACATTCGCCTAAGGAAATGGTACCCTGGATGATGGAAGAAAAAGGTCACATAAGACCGACCAAAGCTGCTTGCCCGCTAGGGCAATTCTCTTCACATCTCCTTCCTATGACCTCCTCTCTCCCTCTTTCCCTCCTACCTCTCCCCTTGCACTCCTTCTCTCTCTTTTTTCATCCCCATGAGCACTCCTTTCTTCCCTTTTTTTCTTGTCAGCCTGGGTGGGTGGTTAACGTTCCCCAGAGAGCGATAGAGAGAGGGAGAGAGAGGAGAGAGAGAAAATGAGGGAGAGTGAGAAATCCACTGCAGGCGAGTTAACATAGTCTGGAAGTGTGACTAGCTGCATAATATATCCTATTCCCTTTCAAAGAAAGCCAGCTTGCTCCTCTAAGAGAAATTGAGAGAGAAAAAAGTGAAAGAGAGCAAGAGAAAACATCACTGCTACGATAGAAGTCCTCCAAGCAAGGGTATCCACAGATCTGAGAACAACCAAGCTGAGAAGGGCGGCAAAAAAAAGCGAGCTAGATTGCGTCGGGAGCTCGTTTGACCGCACCGAGTCCGTTAAGCCATTACTGTTAGCCTCCGGGAGAGTCGGCACCAGAGGGACTGGCTAACTGGTTGGCTGAAGTACTATCCATTATTTATGATATAATTGCCATTTACAGCTTTGTGAAGTTTCGCAGCCGAGAACAGAGTTAGGCGTCTTGCCTTTGTTTTCCAAGCCTGTGGCAAAGCTTGGCCGTGTTAGTTGTGCTGTAGTAGTGTAGCATCCATTATTGTTTTTTTCTTCCCAGTGTATTCACAGGTCAGAGGTAAACTGGTGTCAGATGTTTGAAGTCCTAAATGTGGCTTTTATTTTTTTGTCTTATGCGGCCATTTTCGATTAGCATTGTTAGCCTCACACATTCAAAACAGGCTTACTTACAATGCCAAAGTACAATAGGTCTTCAATAAACAATGATATATTACAACAAGATGATTGGAGAAGTTGTTCGAGGTGACAACCTTGAACTTTGTCATAGTCTGTAAACAAAAATCATGACTAACATGGAAAGCTATTCGTTTTATTGATGAATGTGATAGACCTTCAAAATGGAACACAGCTCTAAATTAACTTAGCCCACGTTTGACATTACCTGTATTTATTAGTTGGCATAGATTTCCCATCCAGTACATTTACAACCCTACCTGACACCTCCATTGCTTTATCAAATAAAAATGGATCAATTGACTGATATGGCCCTGTCAGGGAAAAATACATTTCGCTGACGTGGATGATGGCTAATTTGATCTAGGCTCCAATTGCAGTGTTGGTAGCCAAGGGAAAGAGGTGAGTCCTCTCTTACTGTCTAAGGGAAGTTACTGTAGAGAGACAATGTCGTTTTGTCCGACTAGAACAGCGACAGTGACTGACTTTGGGCAGACGTGTGACTTTGAGCGTCCCCCCCAGTCCTCGCCGTCCCTTCGTGTCGTCCACAGCTGTCGGAAAACGACAACAGCTTATCTGTGCCTGTCCGTCAGCTTATCTACCGCTCACCTGCACATCGATAGCAGATCAATAGGTAGCATTCAATGGCGCCCGTCAATGCAACAAAACCGATTCAACCCAACACCTACCCACTGCTCTCACACCCCATAACCCCCCCAATGGGACTGAATGTCTCCAACAGCCCACATACGGATCGACCCATCCCCAATCCACTATCCTCCACTTCCCCCCACAATGTGCCTCTGTTGCTATTTCACTGTCAATTTCTCAACCCTCTCTTTTTTGTGATTCTCAGACGAATATGGGTAGTGTAAACAGCTGATAAAATCTTTACCCTTCGATTCACAATCTTTACCTTGCTGTTTGCTGCAAAGTTATCTTTCTTTTTGAAGTGTCAGACTCTGCAGGGATTGACCTTCACGGAGCTGAAGAACACAGTACAGAGAACAGCGCGGAGAGGATGACACTCAACCGAGTAATCAATACCTGGGGAACGAGGAACAGGGGAGGGGTATTGTTGTGTGTGTGTGTGTGTGTGTTTGTGCGCTGGGTGTGCCTCAAAAGCAGATGCACCGTAGCTTGTCAGTAACCTTCATCTCGTAATGAGAAAGCATGAAGCCAGTGATGGATATACTGTACTAGTTGATCCTCTGGGAGCCTGAATTGTGATTTTTTTTTTTGTCATTTACTACCTGGTTAAAAACAGTCATTCCCAGTAGGCAAAACGTATTATGGGTCGTCATAAAGACATTTTTTGGTTGGCATAATCATTTTCTGGTCATAAAGTTGTAATTTTCTGGTTGTATACTGATTTTCGGGTGGAAGAAAAGACGTTGGGTTGTACGTGCTTGGTTGGTTCTATTTCCTGGCACAACAACAATCCTAGAACGACTGCTGGTTTTGATCATGGCCACATTTGGTCTCATCACTGATTCATAAACAGTAGGATCAAACCGGCTGCTTTTCCAGACACTGTCACTATATTTTCTCCCTCTTCTTTGGTTTGCTTCCCAAATGCCACCCTATTCCCTATGTAGTGCACTACTCTTAACCAGGGCATATAGGGCTCTGGTCAAAAGTAGTGCAATTAAAGGGAATAAGGTGCCATTTGGGACACAGCCCTTTTCTTTCCCAGCAGAAGCTGGCTCTGTGTGTTTGAGCCAGTGCTTTCATCGCATTATCAAGGCATGTAAGGAGACTCCGGAATCTTCCAACCTCCGTCTGCCAACATCTCCATCAGTACGAGCTGAATATGAGACAAGAGCCAAGATGAACTTCAATCTAAGGAGACGGACGACTGCCAAACCACCGACGCCAAACACCAAGCACACCCGATTCCATTCCTTCTAATATTGACATAAAAAATGCAATAAGCACTCTTTACGAGAGCACATTGGTGTTTTTATGCATTCACAAAAACATGATAAAGACACTAAAAAGATGAGACAAGAGTCAAGTGTTCGAAGACGAGGGTTCTAAAAAATACAGGGGATAAAACACTGACAGAGATTTGAGGAGAGAGAAAGGAGAGAGGAGAGGTAGTTACAGCCGCATCCTTAAACGCCCTACTACTTAGAAAAAGGCTTTAATATATCGGCGGGCAGGTTTAAGCTTGGGCGATGGCGGGAAGGCCGTAAAAAAAGCACTTAACATGGTAATGTGCGATCTTTGGGGATAAAAGGTAACCTTTCGAACTCCCGGAGAACAGCATTACACTGGGAAAGTATACATTCTAAAGGCTGGTGTGGGACTGGGGGATGCATCCCAAATGACACCCTACTCCCAATATGGATCTCCCTATGGGCCCTGGTCAAAACTAGTGCACTATCAAAGGGAACAGGGTACCATTTGCGGCTCAGCCTGGTTGCAGGTGCCATTAGGCTGGCTGCGTTTAAACAAGTTATTAAAAAGAGACTGATGAAGAAGGATGTCTCGGATGACAGAGGCATTGTAATGACTGCAACCAAATGCTTCCTGTAGTTGTTGATCAGTCTCTTACATCGCTGTGGAGGAATTCTGGCCCACTCTTGCATGCAGAACTGATTTAACTCTGACATTTGTTGGTTTTGAAGCTCATTTCAAGTCCTGCCACAACATCTCAATTGGGATTAGGTCTGGACTTTGACTAAGCCATTCCAAAACTTGAAATGTGTTGCTTTTTAGCCATTTTCATGTAGACTTGATTGTGTGTTTTGGATCATTGTCTTGCTGCATTACCCTGCTGCGCTTCAGCTTCAGCTCACAGACGGATGGCCTGACATTCTCCTGTAGAATTCTCTGATATAGAGCAGAATTCATGGTTCCTTCTATTAAGGCATGTTGTCCAAGTCCTGAGGCAGCAAAGCATCCCCAAACCATCACACTACCACCACCATGCTTGACTATTGGTTTGAGGTTCTTACTGTGGTTTTCGCCAGGATAATGGGACACATGTCGTCCAAAAAGTAATACTTTTGAATCATCTGTCCATAGAACATTCTTCCAAGAATCTTGATGATCATCCAGGTTCTTCCAGAATGCTTTTTTGGCAAATTTGAGTCAACTTTTTGGTCTTCATCAGGTGACAAACGGCTCTGGAACAGCTTGCAGTCCATCCAAGCATATTATGGCCCAATGAGAGAGCCTGGTGCTGCAAAGTGCTGCCGGTGCCGAGCTAACTGATTGGTGTTATTAGCAGGGTAAGTTCCGCACTGCTCTGCTGCAGAAGGCAGAAGGAATCTAATTTTCCCATGGCCACATAGCAGACAACATTACACTGTGCATATTAGGAAAAATAATCCCTGTGCCTCTAAGACTAATGATAGCCTTGAAATTGTGGCCAGAGTGAGAGACCTAAATGATGTTCAGCCTAGTTCCAAGGAACATTTCATGAGATGAGGGGAGAAAGAAGGGAGGAAGGAAGTTGAGGGAGTAAAATGTGTCAAATTTCTACCAAACGTAAAAGTAGCAAAGGGCAGTCAAAGCCGTCGCTCTACTAAAACACAGTTTTCCTCCTGAAGAATACACCTCTTTAATGATCACTCCAAACCCAAGCCTAATGAGTTAATGACCTCAGTGTACAATATAATCTACAGTCCTGGGCATTAAAAGTGAAGCTGTACTACAGCAAAGTAAAATAGTTGTAACTGCACCGTCAATGCTCCATATTTCAAATGAAATCCCTATAGTTTCAAAGCAGACTCAATTTAGTGACAATACAATTATTTTCCATCCCAGACAGTCCCGTCATTATTAGTGACTGAAAGAAAAAAAACACTACAGTTGTATGCCTCAAATTAATATTCTGTTTAACACTGGAATCAATCATTATGAAGGTGTGTGTGTGTGTGTGTGTGTGTGTGTGTGTGTGTGTGTGTGTGTGTGTGTGTGTGTGTGTGTGTGTGTGAGTCATGTTTGCGTGTGAGTGTGTGTGAGTGAGAAAGAAAAGTGCAACAGACGAGCAACTACCAAGGATCATGACACACAATGGAGGCCGTGAACAATAACCCAAACACTTACTACTTTCTAACGCACATGCAGGAATGCCACTGTAGAGCAGTTGATGTCGAATCTCTCAACACGCTTTTCTAATGTGAGCAATAGTGTGAAGAAACACACACACAAACACATGCACAATATGGACACACTCACGTGCACTGTACACACACACACACACACACACACACACACACACACACACACACACACACACACACACACACACATATGCACGCAGATACAAGCGCATACACATACACACATACAGTACATTCATAAATATACATGCACCACTGTGTGCATACACAGACGCATTGACACACCCACACTCATATGCAGTGCACATACACATACAAATAGGGTGCACACACACGCACAGATGAACACGCACACAAATCACTTCTGCGTATGGAACCTCTCTTTCACATGCACAGCCAACAGCATCCGGCGTCTCTCTAAGTGATAAATGGTTTTCTCCATGCATTCTAAATACAGCGCACACACTCCTGCGGCAGTACAAACAGAATCTGTCAGATTTAATACGTAACAACAAATCTATTCTTTGTTATGATCCATATGTTGCTCTCACTTTGCAGAGAGGTGTACACTGCAGGTAGGTCCATTCATCTGAGTGTAAAATAGATATTAATGATATTACAGGTGTGTGTGTGTGTGTGTGTGTGTGTGTGTGTGTGTGTGTGTGTGTGTGTGTGTGTGTGTGTGTGTGTGTGTGTGTGTGTGTGTGTGTGTAGACAGGGGTACTAGGGTGATCATAGAGCCAATGGTTGCCAGCGCAAAGCTTTTGTACATGTAGGCAAAGGAAAAAATCATGGCTGACTTACCTATGTAGACAGATCCATGAACATCAGCAAGCATGAGGGAGGAAGAAAGAGATAAATAAATGCATTAGTTCAATGGCAATCTGATCCAGGTAGTGTACAAATCAAAGGGATGCTATGATGTTTCTTTAGCATAACTTTTTTTCATTATAGAAAGAAACGAACACTAATATTGCCATCACTTCATATTCAGATTTTTAATTTGTGCTGGATCTTCACCGACTCATTTCAATATGTCGAGCAAAACTTTCTGCCCTCAGACGCACTCGTGTACAACAAGCAAGCAAGCAACAGCAACCAGCAACACCCCTCCCTCTGACAACCTGAGTTCCCCCTGGGCTCCTACAGTTCTCCTTAATGATTTCCTTCTCCAATCGAGAACTAATTAGCATCTCCGCTAACGTTCTCGTAATCAGGCTTCTGCTCACTGACACTGCTCATCAGGGTGCTACTGGGAATCGCCAAGACGGCCGGGGTAAAACAGAAGCAAGTGAAAAAGTTTACTTCGGTGGGCGGAGAGTCTGATCGATAGATGGATGGAGGGAAAGGGGGAGGAAGAAAAGAGGCGGGGGAGACGTGGGGGTGGGGGAGATCACCAGGTCCCTAGGATAAGGCGAGACGCTGTAATTAGTTAAAGAAGGATAAACTTTAGAAGAAGGATAAACTTTAACGGAACCGGGTGGGGGGTTAGTGATTGCTGATATGCCTTTGATGCCCTTCTCCAGCAGCTCTGGAGGGGGGCTAGACTGGGCTTGGATGTCCCTGGGCAGATCAAACCGTGTGAGCCCCAAGACTCAGATCCATACAAGAGCCAATGAGAGCGTATGTGGGTGTGAAGTGTAGTAGACAAATGACACCGACCTAATATCTCAGCAAACAGAGTGTGTCTTGTAGATGACCAATGGCTGAGTTTCACAATGCTTCATGTCCACCTTTGCATTGAGGGAAATGTAGTCTTTCATGAGCCACCATGTGCTACACCCTCCAAACGCCATGAAAACATTGCCACTTTGTGTCAAGCGAGCCAGATAGGTACCAATGCCATGACTGAACATGCACCATTCTCCACGTCAATGCTAAATTTGCAAACTTTGAGACAAACCCAATCACTAAGTGTTTTTTCTCAACAATACGCCACTCAGATGTTTATTTAAATTTTTTTCCTGAAGAGGAAATTTAACAATTATTGAAAAGCTATGGGGTTGGTTAGGGGTGACTCACGTTGCATGCCTTTGTAGCTATGTGGGAGGAAGTCTCCAGAATATAATGAAACAGCATGCAGCATGGCTTTCAGTCATCATACAGTAGACGGCTATACTTGCAGTCATCAGCCTAATATAGAGATTCCCTGCTGTGGCCAATGTTAGCTTAATCAAAATGGATGACTAACATAGCCCTCCCTAGCACTTCAACCCATAGAGTGGAAGGAATGAGAACAAGGCATATGAAGAAAGTGATATTTTGAGTGAGAGAGAGAGAGAAGAGTAGGGCCATGGCGGTTATGACATTTTGTCAGCCATTTATTGTCATGCAAAGAACTGCCGGTTTCACGGTAATTGACCGTAATTAATATACAAATGTTTAGCATCTCCAGGCCTCCACGCATACAAGCCACTATACAAGCTGTTGATGCGCGCCTTTGGAACATCTACATTATAAAAAGTATACTAAATCAATTGAATATAGACCATCACAATAAATCCATTATCTATTTGTTTAACACTTTTTTTTGTTAATACATGATTCCATGTGTTATTTCATAGTTTTGATTGTAGAAAATAGTCAAATAAAGAAAAACCCTTGAATAAGTAGGTGTTCTAAAACTTTTGACCGGTAGTGTGTACATATACAGTGGGGAAAAAAAAGTATTTAGTCAGCCACCAATTGTGCAAGTTCTCCCACTTAAAAAGATGAGAGGGCCTGTAATTTTCATCATAGGTACACGCTCAACTGTGACAGAAAAAAATTGAGAATTTTTTTCTCCAGAAAATCACATTGTAGGATTTTTATGAAATTATTTGCAAATTATGGTGGAAAATAAGTATTTGGTCATCTACAAACAAGCAAGATTTCTGGCTCTCACAGACCTGTAACTTCTTCTTTAAGAGGCTCCTCTGTCCTCCACTCGTTACCTGTATTAATGGCACCTGTTTGAACTTGTTATCAGTATAAAAGACACCTGTCCACAACCTCAAACAGTCACACTCCAAACTCCACTATGGCCAAGACCAAAGAGCTGTCAAAGGACACCAGAAACAAAAGTGTAGACCTGCACCAGGCTGGGAAGACTGAATCTGCAATAGGTAAGCAGCTTGGTTTGAAGAAATCAACCGTGGGAGCAATTATTAGGAAATGGAAGACATATAAGACCACTGATAATCTCCCTCGATCTGGGGCTCCACGCAAGATCTCACCCCATGGGGTCAAAATGATCACAAGAACGGTGAGCAAAAATCCCAGAACCACACGGGGGACCTAGTGAATGACCTGCAGAGAGCTGGGACCAAAGTAACAAAGCCTACCATCAGTAACACACTACGCCGCCAGGGACTCAAATCCTGCAATGCAAGACTTGTCCCCCTGCTTAAGCCAGTACATGTCCAGGCCCGTCTGAAGTTTGCTAGAGTGCATTTGGATGATCCAGAAGAGGATTGGGAGAATGTCATATGGTTAGATGAAACCAAATATAACTTTTTGGTAAAAACTCAACTCGTCGTGTTTGGAGGACAAAGAATGCTGAGTTGCATCCAAAGAACACCATACCTACTGTGAAGCATGGGGGTGGGAAACATCATGCTTTGGGGCTGTTTTTCTGCAAAGGGACCAGGACGACTGATCCGTGTAAAGGAAAGAATGAATGGGGCCATGTATCGTGAGATTTTGAGTGAAAACCTCCTTCCATCAGCAAGGGCATTGAAGATTAAACGGGCTGGGTCTTTCAGCATGACAATGATCCCAAACACACCGCCCGGGCAACGAAGGAGTGGCTTCGTAAGAAGCATTTCAAGGTCCTGGAGTGGCTCTAGCCAGTCTCCAGATCTCAACCCCCATAGAAAATCTTTGGAGGGAGTTGAAAGTCCGTGTTGCCCAGCGACAGCCCCAAAACATCACTGCTCTAGAGGAGATCTGCATGGAGGAATGGGCCAAAATACCAGCAACAGTGTGTGAAAACCTTGTGAAGACTTACAGAAAACGTTTGACCTGTGTCATTGCCAACAAAGGGTATATAACAAAGTATTGAGAAACTTTTTGTTATTGACCAAATACTTATTTTCCACCATAATTTGCAAATAAATTCATAAAAAAATCCTACAATGTGATTTTCTGATTTTATTTCTCATTTGTCTGTCATAGTTGACGTGTACCTATGATGCGAAAATTACAGGCCTCTCTCATCTTTTTTAAGTGAGAGAACTTGCACAATTGGTGGCTGACTAAATACTTTTTTTCCCCACTGTACACTACCGTTCAAAAAGTTTGGGGTCATTCTAATGTATCAGACAATTCTCAATTTAATCTTGTCTTTACAAATATGTCAAATTAGTTTACAATTAAAATGGCCCATTATCAAAAATGGGCAGGAACGGTTATTTCACTTCAAACATCAACCACTGTTTGAGGAGCATGCAGTCTCTCGCTGCGCGACAGGTATTATTCCACCCAAACTCTGCCATGGGCTCTCCAACCCTGTTCCTGCAGCTAACCAGTGCTTAATTTGGGAAACCAAGTGATTGTAAAATGTTATCACAATGAAACATATTTCATTAAACTGTTGACAGCCCCTATCTCTGAATGAGAGAGGGAGGAGATGGAAAAATATGGTGTTGAGATATTCTGTAGCTAAAGGTAATGTCATCCTATTGATTAAGAAATATAAAAAATTCCCTATTACTATGCTATTCAAAATCTGAATTAGTTTAATTTAGGCTAGACCATTTATATACAGTGGGGAGAACAAGTATTTGATACACTGCCGATTTTGCAGGTTTTCCTACTCACATTGTATGATTTTAAGTAATTAATTTGCATTTTATTGCATGACATAAGTATTTGATCACCTACCAACCAGTAAGAATTCGGCTCTCACAGACCTGTTAGTTTTTCTTTAAGAAGCCCTCCTGTTCTCCACTCATTACCTGTATTAACTGCACCTGTTTGAACTCGTTACCTGTATAAAAGACACCTGTCCACACACTCAATCAAACAGACTCCAACCTCTCCACAATGGCCAAGACCAGAGAGCTGTGTAAGGATATCATGGATAAATTGTAGACCTGCACAAGGCTGGGATGGGCTACAGGACAATAGGCAAGCAGCTTGGTGAGAAGGCAACAACTGTTGGCGCAATTATTAGAAAAAGGAAGAAATTCAAGATGACGGTCAATCACCCTCGGTCTGGGGCTCCATGCAAGATCTCACCTCGTGGGGCATCAATGATCATGAGGAAGGAGAGGGATCAGCCCAGAACTACACGGCAGGACCTGGTCAATGACCTGAAGAGAGCTGGGACCACAGTCTCAAAGAAAACCATTAGTAACACACTGCCGTCATGGATTAAATCCTGCAGCGCACGCAAGGTCCCCCTGCTCAAGCCAGCGATTTCCAGGCCCATTTGAAGTTTGCCAATGACCATCTGGATGATCCAGAGGAGGAATGGGAGAAGGTCATGTGGTCTGATGAGACAAAAATTGAGCTTTTTGGTCTAAACTCCACTCCGTGTTTGGAGGAAGAAAGATGAGTACAACCCCAAGAACACCATCCCAACCGTGAAGCATGGAGGAGGAAACATCATTCTTTGGGGATGCTTTTCTGCAAAGGGGACAGGATGACTGCACCGTATTGAGGGGGAGGATGGATGGGGCCATATCGTGAGATCTTGGCCAACAACCTCCTTCCCTCAGTAAGAGCATTGAAGATGGGTCGTGGCTGGGTCTTCCAGCATGACAACGACCCAAAACACACAGCCAGGGCAACTAAGGAGTGGCTCCGTAAGAAGCATCTCAAGGTCCTGGAGTGGCCTAGCCAGTCTCCAGACCTGAACCCAATAGAAAATCTTTGGAGGGGAGCTGAAAGTCCATATTGCCCAGCGACAGCCCCCGAAACCTGAAGGATCTGGAGAAGGTCTGTATGGAGGAGTGGGCCAAAATCCCTGCTGCAGTGTGTGGAAACCTGGTCAAGACCTACAGGAAACGTTATGATCTCTGTAATTGCAAACAAAGGTTTCTGTACCAAATATTAAGTTCTGCTTTTCTGATGTATCAAATACTTATGTCATGCAATAAAATGCAAATTAATTATTTAAAAAATCATACAATGTGATTTTCTGGATTTTTGTTTTAGATTCCGTCTCTCACAGTTGAAGTGTACCTATGATAAAAATGACAGACCTCTACATGCTTTGTAAGTAGGAAAACCTGCAAAATCGCAGTGTATCAAATACTCTGTTCTCCCCACTGTACCAAATATATCTTAAATCAATTTTTTTTTTTTTTTTTTTCGTCAATAGGTAGGCTACGTATTCTACTACAGCACAATCATTATTTTAATTTCAGTTTGTTTTCGTTCTTGGGCTCATATATAGATAGGCCTATGCGTATTAGGGTTTAATATTTTCCTGGTATAATACAAATGTTACATCCCGAGATTAAAACCGGAAGTGTCATTCAAAAGCATTATAAAGCATATACATACAGTGCCCTCGGAAAGTATTCAGACCCCTTAACTTTTTCCACATTTTGTTACGTTACAGCCTTATTCTAAAATTGATTAAATAAAACATTTTCCTCAGCAATCTACACACAATACCCCATAATGACAAAGTGAAAACAGGGTTTTAGAATGTTTTGCTAATTTGTAAAAAATCCAAAACAGAAATACCTTATTTACATAAGTATTCAGACCTGTCTATATAAGGTCCCAACGTTGACAATTCATGTCAGAGCAAAAACCAAGCCATGAGGACAAAGGAAATGTCCCTAGAGCTCCGAGACAGGATTGTGTCGAGGCACAGATATGGGGAAGGGTACCAAAATATTTTTGCAGCATTGAAGGTCCCTAAGAACAGTGGCCCCCATCAATGGAAGAAGTTTGGAACCACCAAGACTCTTCCTAGAGCTGCCCGCCCGGCCAAATTGAGCAATCGGGGAGAAAGGCCTTGGTCAGGAGTTGACCAAGAACCCGATGGTCACTCTGACAGAGCTCTAGAGTTCCTCTGTAGAGATGGGATAACCTTCAAGACAAACCAACTCCACCAATCAGGCCTTTATGGTAGAGTGGCCAGACGGAAGCCACTTAGTAAAAAGGTACATGACAGCCAGCTTGGAGTTTGCCAAAAGGCACCTAAAGACCCTCGGACAACAAGAAACAAGATTCTCTGGTCTGATGAAACCAAGATTGAACTCTTTGGCCTGAATGCTAAGCGTCACGTCTGGAGGAAACCTGGCACCATCCCTACGGTGAAGCATGGTGGTGGCAGCATCATGCTGTGGGATGTTTTTCAGCAGCAGGGACTGGGAGACTAGTCAGGATAGAGTAAAAGATTAACAGAGCAAAGTACAGAGAGATCCTTGATGAAAACCTGCTCCAGAGCGCTCAGGACCTCAGACTGGGGCGAAGGTTCACCTTCAAACAAGACAACAACCCTAAGCACACAGCCAAGACAATGCAGGAGTGGCTTCAGGACAAGTCTCTGAACGTCCTTGAGTGGCCCAGCCAGAGCCTGGACTCGAACCCGATTTAACATCTCTGGAGATACTTGAAAATAGCTGTGCAGCGATGCTCCCCATCCAACCTGACAGATCTTGAGAGGATCTGCAGAGAAGAATGGGAAAACTCCCAAATACAGGTGTGCCAAGCTTGTAAGGCGTCATACCCAAGAAGACTTGGGGCTGTAATCGCTGCAAAGGTGCTTCAGCAAAGTACTGTGTAAAGGGTCTGAATACTTATGTAAATGTAATATTTCCATTTTTTATTTTAATAATTTTTTTGCTTTGTCAGTATGGGGTATTGTGTGTAAATTGATGAAGATAATTATTTTTAAATCAATTTTAAAATAAGGCTGTAACGTAACAAAATGTGGAAAAAGTCAAGGGGTCTTAATACTTTCCAAAGTTCAAGTATAGGTTGGTGAATTTGATTTTAATTTTGAAATATAATAGGGCCTATTTGTATAATTAGTAAGCTGACACATATATACCTTTCATAATAATTCCCCTAATGCTATTAGCCTACCTCCTCTTTCTCTCTCTATTGTTGCTTCATTCCTTCCAACAGTTACATGAAACAAGTTTCATTGTCCTTATCTTCATCATTCCAATGACATCCTTGAATAATATAGGACTAGAATTAGATGCAGAAGGCTTTCACTTCTATTCAAGAAGATTGAATGATTATGGGTCTGAATAAATAAAATGCTATAGCCTACAGCCATCGCAAGTTCTATTGGCTGCTGTATTTAACATACAGCAAAAAAAAGCTTGCGTCCCTCATCGAATAGTCTATTGGTATGAGAAATGCAAAAACAGATCATGTTCAGCCAGCTATTCTAATCTAGCTTTTCCTGCATGGGACTCCAAGCTAAAAGTGTTTTCTTAAGCAGGAGGCCAGCGGAGCACAGGTATTTGTGTATTGCGCAAGAGACAGAGGCTATAAGTTAGAAGCACATTTTTCCAAGATAGCGTAGTAGTGCGGTCGTGTTCTCTTGTGTCCATGTAAATAGCCAGTTTTTTTGTATTTGCTTTTTGTATTTTACGTATATATTTCCTATCACACTTTCCATCCTTCTACTAAATATACTTTCCTGCAACCCGCCTCACTCAATGTGGAACGGATTCTATTATTTACTCACACTTTATCTAGAATCTCCAGTTGAAACTAGCAGCCAGCTAACTAGCTACTTGCTATTAGCCACCGTTAGCGGCTTTCACCCAGAACATCGGATTTTCTGCAGGAATCACTGAATCACTGGACCTTTAACTCTGGATAATCGCAACTAGCTAGCTGCAACCAAATGAACATTGTTGTTGGCTAATCAGCCTTGAGCTAGCATTGACTCTAGCACATCTCCCGGCTATCTACCTCTCTGTCAACCGGACGGGACCTCCTAGAATCGACACGGAGCCCTGCCGATCCATCACGACTGGTCTGCCGACGTAATTGTCTGTGGTTTCAACAGGCTTCCCTTCCATGCGACCAGGAAGATCCATCTGCTAGCTCCTGCCCGCTTCTTTGCACACGAACTACAACAGTGCTTCCTGCTTGCTGTGCTGAAGCACCAATTTCAACTGCTCTCTCGGGATTTACATTGCTGTTCACTGGACCTTATGATCACTCAGCTGCACAGCTGATGCCTGCTGGACTGTTCTTTTACACGGTACCCTGTCCTGTTTATTCTGTTTAGCCTCAGCCCAAACGTTATCGTCATTACCAGTTGTTGTCTTAGCTCTCTCTAATAACACCTGTGATTGCTTTATGCCTCTATCCCATGTCAATATGCCTTGCTATTGCTGTTCCAGTTAGTTCTTATTATACAATTTCACTGTAGAACGCCAAGTCCCTCTCAAACTGCCTCAAAGAGTTCCTTTGTTCCACCCCCCCATACACGCCGAGACCAGCTCAATCGGTGCATCCAGTGATGCTCCCACTTTCATTGTTACCCAACGCTTAGGTTTACCTCCACTTAGGTTTACCTCCACTGTACTCATGTGGTCCTCTGTAGCTCAGCTGGTAGAGCACGGTCTTGTAACGCCAAGGTAGTGGGTTCGATCCCGAGGGACCACCCATACACAAAAAAATTATGCACACATGACTGTAAGTCGCTTTGGATAAATCGTCTGCAAATGGCATATTATTATAATTATATCCTTCCATATCCTTGTCTGTACATAATGCCCTGAATCTTTCTACAACGCGGAAATCTTCCCCCGGTTATTCTCTGTACCCAACGCACTAGAAGACCAGTTCTAAAAAGCCTTTAGCAGTATCCTTATTCTAGTCCTCCTCTGTTCCTCTGGTGATGTATGCCCTGCAGCCCCCAGTATCACTCCTACTCTCCAGGAGCTATCATTAGTTGACTTCTGTAACTGTGTAAAGCCTTGGTTTTCTGCACGTTCACATCAGAAGTCTACTTCCTAAGTTTCAGTTATTCACTGCGTTAGCACACTCCGCCAACCCTGATGTTCTAGCAGTGTCTGAATCCTGCCCTTAGGAAGGCCACACAAAGATTCTGAAATGTCCATCCCCAACTACAACATTTTCCATCAAGATAGAACTGCCAAAGGGGGTGGAGTTGCAATCTACTGTAGAGATAGCCTGCAGAGCTCCTATCATACTATCCAGGTCTGTGCCCAAACAGTTTGAGCTTCTACTTCTAAAAATCCACCTTTCCAGAAATAAGTCTCTCACTGTTGCCACTACAGACCCCCTCAGCCCCAGCTGTGCCCTGATACTAGCATATGTGAATTGATTGCCCCCATTTATCCTCAGAGTTTGTACTGCTTGGAGACCTAAATTGGGATATGCTTAACACCCCGGCCATCCTACAATCCAAACTAGTTGCCCTCAATCTCCACAGAAATTATCAACTGAACCTACCAGGTACAACCCCAAATCCGTAAACATGGGTACCCTCATAGATACCATCCTGACTAACTTACCTCTAAATACACCTCCGCTGTCTCTTCAACCAGGATTTCCGATCACTGCCTTATTGCCTGCATCCGTACCGGGTCCGCGGTCAACGACCACCCTCATCACTGTCAAACGCTCCTTAAAACACTTTAGTGAGCAGGCCTTCCTAATTGACCTGGCCCAGGTATACTGGATGGATATAGATCTCATTCCGTCAGTAGAGGATTCTGGTTGTTCTTTAAAGTAATTTCCCTCTCAATCTTAAATAAGCATGCCCCATTCAAGCAATTCTGAACTAAGAACAGATATAGCCCCTGGCTTCATCCCAGACTTGACTGCCCTTGACAGGCACAAAAACATCCTGTGGCGTACTGCATTAGCATCGAACAGCACCCGCGATATGCAACTTTTTCAGGGAAGTCAGGAACCAATATACACAAGCAGTTAGGAAAGCAAAGGCTAACTTTTTCAAATAGAAATTTGCATCCTGTAGCACTAACTCCAAAAGTTTTTGGGACATCGTAAAGTCCATGGAGAATAAGAGCACCTCCTCCCAGCTGCCCACTGCACTGAGGGAGAAAAAAACACTATCACCACCGATAAATCTACAATAATCGAGAATTTCAACAAAATTTTGCTACGGCTGGCCATGCTTTCCACCTAGATACCACTACGCCACCAGCTCCCCGGGCGGGGCATGGCAAGTTGCCCATGCCCCCCCGGCTTCTCCTTCACCCGATTTCAGACAGCTGATGTTCTGAAGAGCTGCAAAATCTGGACCCCTACAAATCATCTGGGCTAGACAATCTGGAGCTTTCTTTCTAAAACTAGCCTCGAAATTGCTCAAACCCTATTGCTAGCCTGTTCAACCCTCTCTTTCGTAATGTCTGAGATCCCCAGAGATTGGGAAAGCTGCTGCAGTCATCCCCCCTCTTCAAAGGTGGTGACACTAAGATCCAAACTGTTACAGACCTATATCCATCCTGCCCTGCCCTTCGAAAGTTTTTGAAAGCCTTGTGCAGGTCTACAATTTTATCCCTGATGTCCTTACACAGCTCTCTGGTCTTGGCCATTGTGGAGAGGTTGGAGTCTGTTGATTGAGTGTGTGGACAGGTGTCTTTTATACAGGTAACGAGTTCAAACAGGTGCAGTTAATACAGGTAATGAGTGGAGAACAGAGGGCTTCTTAAGAAAAAACTAACAGGTCTGTGAGAGCCGAATTCTTACTAGTTGGTAGGTGATCAAATACTTATGTTATGCAATAAAATGCAACTTAATTACTTAAAAATCATACAATGTGATTTCTCTGGATTTTGTAAGTAGGAAAACCTGCAAAATAAAGGGAACACTTAAACAACACAATGTAACTCCAAGTCAATCACACTTCTGTGAAATCAAACTGTCCACTTAGGAAGCAACACTGATTGACAATACATTTCACATGCTGTTGTGCAAAATGGGAATAGACAACAGGTGGAAATTATAGGCAATGTAGCAAGACACCCCCAAAAGAAGTGGTTCTGCAGGTGGTGACCAAAGACCACTTCTCAGTTCCTATCTTCTTGGCTGATGTTTTGGTCACTTTTGAATGCTGGCAGTGCTTTCACTCTAGTGGTGCATGAGACGGAGTCTACAACCCACACAAGTGGCTCAGGTAGTGCAGCTCATCCAGGATGGCACATCAGTGCGAGCTGTGGCAAGAAGGTTTGCTGTGTCTGTCAACATAGTGTCCAGAGCATGGAGGCGCTACTAGGAGACAGGCCAGTACATCAGGAGACGTGGAGGATGCCATGAGGGCAACAACCCAGCAGCAGGGCGCTACCTCCGCCTTTGTGCAAGGAGGAGCAGGAGGAGCACTGCCAGAGGCTCCTGCAAAATGACCTCTAGCAGGCCACAAATGTGCATGTCTGCCCAAACGGTCAGAAACAGATTCCATGAGGGTGGTGTATGAGGGCCCAACGTCCACAGGTGGGGGTTGTGCTTACAGCCCAACACCGTGCAGGATGTTTGGCATTTTGCCAGAGAACACCAAGATTGGCAAATTCGCCACTGGCACCCTGTGCTCTTCACAGATGAAGCAGGTTCACACTGAGCACATGTGACAGACGTGACAGAGTCTGGAGACGCTGTGGAGAACGTTCTGCTGCCTGCAACATCCTCCAGCATGACCGGTTTGGCAGTGGGTCAGTCATGGTGTGGGGTGGCATTTCTTTGGGGGCCGCACAGCCCTCCATGTGCTCGCCATAGAGGTAGCCTGACTGCCATTAGGTACCGAGATGAGATCCTCAGACCCCTTGTGAGACCATATGCTGGTGGGGTTGGCCCTGGGTTCCTCCTAATGCAAGACAATGCTAGACCTCATGTGGCTGGAGTGTGTCAGCAGTTCCTGCAAGAGGAAGGCATTGATGCTATGGACCGCCCGCTTCCCCAGACCTGAATCCAATTGAGCACATCTGGGACATCATGTCTCGCTCCATCCACCAACGCCACGTTGTACCACAGACTGTCCAGGAGTTGTCGGATGCTTAAGTCCAGGTCTGGGAGGAGATCCCTCAGGAGACCATCCGCCACCTCATCAGGAGCATGCCCAGGCGTTGTAGGGAGGTCATCAGGCACGTGGGAGGCCACACACACTACTGAGCCTCATTTTTGACTTGTTTTAAGGACATTACATCAAAGTTGGATCAGCCTGTAGTGTGGTTTTCCACTAATTTTGAGGGTGACTACAAATCCAGACCTCCATGGGTTGATACATTTGACTTCCATTGATAATTTTTGTGTGATTTTGTTGTCAGCACATTCAACTATGTAAAGAAAAAAGTATTTAATAAGATTATTTTATTCATTCAGATCTAGAATGTGTTGTTTAAGTGTTCCCTTTATTTTTTTGAGTAGTGTATATGTATATATAGTCGAAGTCGGAGGTTTACATACACCTTAGCAAAATACATTTAAACTCAGTTTCACATTCCTGACATTTAATCCTAGTAAAAGTCCCTGTTTTAGGTCAGTTAGGATCACCACTTTATAATTAAGAATGTGAAATGTGATAATAATAGTAGAGAGAATGAATTATTTCAAGCTTTTTATTTCTTTCATCACATTCTCAGTGGGTCAGACGTTTGCATACACTCAATTAGTATTTGGTAGCATTGCCTTTAAATTGTTTAACTTGGGCCAAACGTTTGGTTAGCCTTCCACAAGCTTCCCACAATAAGTTGGGTGAATTTTGGCCCATTCCTCCTGACAGAGCTGGTGTTACTGAGTCAGGTTTGTAGGCCTCCCTTGCTTCGCTACGCTTTTCCAGTTCTGCCACAAAATGTTCTATAGGATTGAGGTCAGGGCTTTGTAGATGGCCACTCCAATACCGACTTTGTTGTCCTTAAGCCATTTGCTACAACTTTGAAGTATGCTTGGGTTCATTGTCCATTTGGAAGAATTATTTGCGACCAAGCTTTAACTTCCTGACGATGTCTTGAGATGTTGCTTCAATATATCCACATACATTTCCTTCCTCATGAGGCCATCTATTTTGTGAACACCAGTCTATTTTGTACACCAGTCCCTCCTGCAGCAAAGCACCCACACAGCATGATGCTGCCACCCCGTGCTTCACGGTTGGGATGGTGTTCTTCAGCTTGCAAGTGACCCCCTTTTTCCTCCAAACATAATGATGTTCATTATGGCCAAAAAAGATCTACAGTGCTATGAAAAGTATTTGCCCCCTTTCTAATTTTCTCTACTTTTGCCTATTTGTGATACTGAATGTTATCAGATCTTCAACCAAAACCTAATATTAGATAAAGGGAACATAAGGGAACAAATAACACAACAATTACATACTTATTTCATTTCTTTCATAAACAAAGTTATGCAACACCCCAATTCCCTCTGTGTGAAAAGGTACTTGCCCCATGTACACTCAATAACTGGTTGTGCCAACTTTAGCTGCAATGACTCCAACCAAATGCTTCCTGTAGTTGCTGATCAGTCTCTCACATTGCTGTGGGAGGAATTTTGGCCCACTCTTCCATGCAGAACCGCTTTAACTCAGTGATGTGTAGGTTTTCAAGCATGAACTGCTCATTTCAAGTCCTGCCACAACATCTCAATTGGGATTATATCTGGACTTTGACTAGGCCATTCCAAAACTTCCAATTTGTTTGCTTTTAGCAATTTTCATGTAGAAATTATTGTGTGTTTTGGATCATTGTCTTGCTGCATGACCCAGCTGCGCTTCAGCTTCAGCTCACAGACGGATGGTCTGACATTCTCCTGTAGAATTCTCTGATACAGAGCAGAATTCATGGTTCCTTCTATTAAGGCAAGTCGTCCTGGTCCTGAGGCAGCAAAGCATCCCCCAAACCAACACCACCACCACCACCATGCTTGACCTCTTTGGTATGATGTTCTTACTGTGGAATGAAGTGTTTGGTTTTCAAGTCCGGCTCTGGCTGGGCCACTCAAGGACATTCAGAGACTTGTCCCGAAGCCACTCCTGCTTGCCTTGAAGCTGTGTGCTTAGGGTCGCTGTCCTGTTGGAAGGTGAACCTTGCCCTGACTGAGGTCCTGAGCGCTCTGGAGCACGTTTTTCATTAAGGATCTCTCTGTACTATTCTCCGTTCATCTTTCCTTGATCCTGACTAGTCTCCCAGTCCCTGCCGCTGAAAAACATCCGCCCAGCATGATGCTGCCACCACCATGCTTCACCGTAGGGATGGTGCCAGGTTTTCTCCAGACCTGATGCTTGGCATTCAGGCCAAAGAGTTCAATCTTGGTTTCATCATACCAGAAATCTTGTTTTTCATGGTCTGAGAGTCCTTTAGGTGCCTTTTGGCAAACTCCAAGTGGGCTGTCATGTGCCTTTTACTGAGGAGTGGTTTCATTTAGCCACTCTACCATAATGGGCTGATTGGTGGAGTGCTGCAGAGATCATTGTCCTTCTAGAAGGTTCTCCCATCTCCACAGAGGAACTCTGGAGCTCTGTCAGAATGACCATTGGGTTCTTGGTCACCTCCCCTGACCAAGGCCCGTCTCCCGCGATTGCTCAGTTTGGCCAGGCAGCCAGCTCTAGGGAAGAGTCTTGGTGGTTCCAAACTTCTTCCATTTAAGAATGATGGAGGCTACTGTGTTCTTGGGGAGCTTCATTGCTGCAGAAATGTTTTGAGTACCCTTCCCCAGATCTGTACCTCGACAAAATCCTGTCTCGGTGCTCTCTACGGACAATTCCTTCAACCTCATGGCTTTATATTTACTCTGACATGCACTGTCAACTGTGGGACCTTATATAAACAGGTGTGTGCCTTTCCAAATCATGTCAAATCAATTGAATTTACCACAGGTGGACTCCAATCAAGTTGTAGAAACATCTCAAGGAGCATCAATGGAAACAGGATGCACCTGAGCTCAATTTCGAGTCTCATAGCAAAGGGTCTGAATACTTATGGTCTGAATAAGGTATTTCAGTTTTTTATTTTTAATACATTTGCAAAAATGTTTAAAAACCAGTTTTTGCTTTGCCATTATGGGGTATTGTGTGTAGATCGATGAGGGGGAAATGCAATTAATCAATTTTAGAATAAGGCTGTAATGTAACAAAATGTGAAAAAGGGAAGGGGTCTGAATACTTTCCGAATGCACTGTATGTATGTATATAAATCTCTCTCCCTCCCTCCCTCCCTCCCTCCCTCCCTCCCTCCCTCTCTCCCTCCCCCCTCCCTCCTCTCTCTCCTCCCGATGGAACATTTTAAAATTGCGAGAGGAATTAGCTATGATACTGACATCTAATATTTTAAAGGATTTTAAAAATCATCCAAAAGTAGGCCAAGTGCTCCTTGCCCAGGGTCCATAATCTATCCACCTGGCCTTCGTCCAAAGGCCCAAGCTGTTATCTGTTATCAACAACTTTACCTGGGAAAGAGAAAAGCAATTTGTTGGTGTGTGTGTGCGCGCTCGTGTGTGTGCCTGTCTACGTGTGTGTGAGTACATGTCAGATTATTGTAAAATGTCAAGTACATGGCCATAAACTTCAATGGTATCTAAAATGTACAAGAATATACCTAAACAAGACCTGAAGCGATACAATCCAACTAACACCATCGGTATAGACATATCAATGACAGTCGCTTCAAACCCAGCACCACACTCTACACACCAGGAGATGCAGCCATATTCCAACTCATCATAACTCAATCCAAAATCCCTTCAATCTCCCTTGATAAATCATGAAAATGCTAATCATTCTCTCCTCAGTAATCCCCATATTAAGGAGTACAGAAGCACTCCCCATTCTGACTCTTCTATTACCAGTAGTTAGAGGTTTATATTCGGCATAATGGTAACGCTGCCCCGGGGCCACTAGTGGCCTTTCTCAATTGAACCGGGCCTTCATTCTGCTTACACAGAGGCAATTTAGCATTCTGAATAGGATCTCGTCATATTCAGAGACTGTCAGGGGTCTGAGTCCATACTAACTGAGGGTTTGTTCCAAATGGCACCCTAGTCCCTATAGAGCGTGCTTCTTTTGACCAGGGGGCCCATATGGCTCTGGTCAAAAGTAGTGCACTATGTAGGGTAGGGGGCCATTTGGGACGCAGACTGAGAGTCGTAGAGAACATGAGTCAATACTCCTAGGGCAGAGTCACTGATAATGTGATATCTGGTGAAAGTGGGAGGGGAGACGATAAGCATTGGTACAATGTGTTAAGAGATTCCGATTGAAATGAGAGAACGTTGTCAGGTTTTGAAAAGGGAATTGAATAAATTAAATATGTGACCTGAGTATAGAAATAGAGGGATGGTACCTGATAGAAAGAGAGGTAGAGAGGAGATTGACATGGTTGAACAGAAAGGATGGGGGAATATAGAGTGAGATAAAGAAAAGGAGGAGAGAAAGAGAGAAAGTGAAAGTGAGAGAGGAAAAGAGAGAAAAGTGAGTGAGAAAAGAGAGGAGAGAGAGAGAGAGCGAGAGAGAGCGAGAGAGAGCGAGAGAGACAGAGAGAGAGCGAGAGAGAGCGAGAGAGAGCGAGAGAGAGCGAGAGAGAGCGAGAGAGAGCGAGAGAGAGCGAGAGAGAGAGCGAGAGAGAGCGAGTAGTGCGCCAGTTGGTTGGAGGAGAGGGAAACAATGATGGATCGGGCTGCTTATAGCTTTGGATGTGGGAAAAGAAACGGTGAGAATTCAAATGAGAGATGGCGAGAATTCTAATGACTCTGTCCTTCGTTACAACTTTGCAGTCGACAGACAACCATCCAAGGTCATGCCGACCCAAAAGCAGCGAGGACAGTTACATTAAGTATTAACACATGGCCGTCTTTGCACGTAGACTTCTCCCCGGGTCTCTATGTATCACATGCAAATCCATTCCAGCACTACCGCCACTATGCAAATATGACATATTCGTATGCAAATGTGGGGGTTTTCTCAGTGTATAAGTGAATGATGGGCTCTCCGCCCAGCAAGCTGCGTGTGGTGGGTACTGGGAAGGACTGACGTTGATCCAACGCTATTTCAACGTTGTGTTCAGACCGGGGGCTTGTTGCCCCGCTCTCAGGGTGGTAATACTACAATAGTTCAACAGGGCCCAGTCTTTGGCCTCTCGTCTGATGATTGTGTTTGGCTTGCTGTGTTTGTGTGCATGTGCTGACGGCTTGTGTGTTGGTCGCTGTTTAATATGCATAGAGGCGGGTGAAAGTGTCAATCTTTAGCCCTGCATAACGTGCATTCGGAAAGTATTCAGACCCTTTGACTATTCTCCACATTTTTTTACAGCCTTATTCTAAAATGTTATTTTTTTCAATTCCCCTCATAAATGTACACACACAATACCCCATAATGAGAAAAGCAAAAACAGGTTTTCGGAACATTTAGCAAATGTATTAAAAATAAAAAGCTGAAATATCACATTTACATAAGTATTCAGATCCTTTACTCAGTACTTTGTTAAACACCTTTGGCAGCGCTTACAGCCTCGAGTCTTCTTGGGTATGAAGCTACAAGCATGGCACACCTGTATTTGGGGAGTTTCTCCCATTCTTCTCTATAGATCCTCTCAAGCTCTGTCAGGCTGGAATGGGAGCGCAGCTATTTTCAGGTCTCTCCAGAGATATTCGATCGGGTTCAAGTCCGGGCTCTGGCTCCGGCCACTCAAGGACATTCAGAGGCTTGTCCCCGAAGCCACTCCTGCATTGTCTTGGCTGTGTGCTTAGGGTCGCTGTCCTGTTGGATGGTGAACCTTCGCCCCAGTCTGAGGTCCTAAAGCTCTGGAGCAGAGTTTTCATCAGAGGATCTCTCTGTACTTTGCTCCGTTCATCTTTCCCTCGATCCTGACTAGTCTCCCCAGTCCCTGCCGCTGAAAAACATCCCCACTAGCATGATGCTGCCACCACCATGCTTCACCGTAGGGATGGTGCCAGGTTTCACCCAGACCTGACACATGACATTCAGGCCAAAGAGTTCAATCTTGTTTCATCAGACCAGAGAATCTTGTTTCTCATGGTCAGAGTCCTTTAGGTGCCGTTTTCGGCAAACTCCGTGGCTGTCATGTGCCTTTTACTGAGGAGTGGCTTCCGTCTGGCCACCCACCACCAAAGGCCTGATTGGTGGACTGCTGCAGAGATGATTGTCCTTCTGGAAGGTTCTCCCCATCTCCACAGAGGAACTCTGGAGCTCTGTCAGAATTATTTTCGGGTTCCTTGGTCACCTCCTGATCAAGGCCCTTCTCCCCGGTTGCTTAGCTTGGCCGGGCGGCCAGCTCTAGGAAGAGTCTTGGTGGTTCCAAACTTCTTCCCCATTTAAGAATGATGGAGACCACTGTGTTCTTGGGGACCTTCAATGCTGCAGACATCTTTTGGTACCACATTCCCCAGATCTGTGCCTCGAAGCACAATCCTGCCCCAGGAGCTCTACGGACAATTATTTCTGACCTCATGGTTTGGTATTTACTCTGACATGCACTGTCAACTGTAGGACCTTATATAGACAAGTGTGTGCCTTTCCCAAATCATGTCCAATCAATTGAATTTACCACAGGTGGACTCCAATCAAGTTGTAGAAACATCAAGCGATGATCAATGGGAACAGGATGCACCTGAGCTCAATTTTTTTTCGGAGTCTCATAGCAAAGGGTCTGAATACTAATGTAAATAAGGTATCTTTTTTAAATTTTAAATACATTTGCAAACATTTCTAAAAACCTGTCTTAACTTTGTCATTATGGGGTATGTTGTGTAGATTGTTGAGGATTTTTATTTATTTAATCAATTTAGAGTAAGGCTGTCATATAAGAGTGTGCAAACCTGTCATCAAGGCAAAGGGTGGCAACTTTGAAGAATGTAACAAAATGCTGAAAAAGTCAAGGGGGTCTGAATACTTTCTGAATGCACTGTACATACGCACAAACACACACAGCCTCGATACATCACCACCCACTCATCCATGCATCTTTCTGTTGTTTTCCAAGCCCTGTGCAGAAATTGCTTGTAATTGTATTCTCGATCCTCTCCTCCTTCTTTCTCCATCTCTATCGACTGCATACTAACTCTCACACCTCAGTTTCCTCCGCAAAGGTAGAGTTGTAAATGTGTCTGCATCCTAAATGGCACCTATTCCTTACATAGTGCACTTACTTTTGACCAGGCCCTATGTGTGCCATTTTGGGATGCAACCTGTGTTTAACAGTACATGTGCATTTCTATTGTTTTGTAGGGAACACAGGGTTAGTAAATAATTCAGTTTGGTGCAGGATAGGGTTATGGTCAGCCAGTCACTGGCCCTGGATCTGTGTTAAGATGTTCACGGCTCAGACCCAGAGCAGCTGTCTGCACATTCGCCCACCCTGATCAAAGGAGCAGTATTCTATCTACTATAGTGTGAAGTCAATGAGTCTAGCGGGGAGATCCAAGGATCCGAGTCATCCGTGTATAGTGGTCTTCAGTGTTGGGAACTCCTTCTGTCTGTGTCTATGGGTTGAATCCTACTTGTTAATGTGGATGCTTCTTACATTGAGAATAAATTCATAGTAATTTTATTGCCATGCAACAAATGTTTTCTGGAAGTTTTCTAGTAGCTACCCAGCAGGTATCTCAGGATTGTGTGAATAATCCATTGGGTTAAATGAAACATTCACACATGGACATTCGAGGTAGGCCTATGGACACATATCAAGCATCTTTAGTTACTAAATTATTTGGGGAGAAAGAAAGAGAGAAGATGGAGAAGGGTGGGGGGCAGGGGGGTTTGTAAAAGTTTCCAACCAGAATTCCTCATTCCTTGTTTCCAGGGAAACAGAAATCCTCCTCTGGTGGTGACAGATTCCAGGCGGAGTAGGGTTTTATCTATACCGTTATTTTGGGCTCTCTTTCTCTGTAGGTTGAAAAAAGATTAAAAAAGCTAATTACACCCTCTTCTATGCGTTCCTCTTTTTCCCTCTCCTTTCTCATTTTCCCGCTCAGATGAGCCACAGCTTTCCCTAAGCGATCTGGCTAATTACGCTAACAAGACAATTTCTCCTTTTCACCTGAACGGCTTGTTTCAATGGAAGACACTTCCAAAATCTCTCTCACGAGATTATCTAATTAGCCACATTGTTGGTTCCATTTTTAGAAAGTAAGCTATCAAAATGAATGGTGGCAGCGACCACCTGTAACCAACACGGGTAACACTTTTATTGTCCGAGTCCCCTTACACACCGTTTGTAAATGTTTAACTATCAACAAATTGTTCAACTGACTACTACATTTTGGTCATTTTGCAGACGCTCTTATCCAAAACCACTTATACTCTGTGCATTCAACTAAGTTAAGACAACCAACAAATTGCCACAGACTTAGGAAAAACTGCTTTTAGTTTCTTTGCAACCCATGTACTGTATGGAACAATCTTCAGAGTTCCCTACAAGTTTATGCATTGGTGCCTCTACGAAGTTCAACATGTTGATTGAGGACCTCTGCTGAGGAATGTGGTTGTTTTTCTTGAGAGTGTATGTATTTTAGTATTTTGTTAATTGTGTGTAAATGTAAAATGCAGGGCTCCCTGAGAGACCTTGGTCTCAATGGGACTCCATGTTGAAATAAAGTAAAATAAAATATCACAGCCACGTAAACTTTCCTCAATTAAACAGCTATCAGGGAAATCACTGCTAGTAAGAAAAAGACAAGTGAGCATGTTAGTGCAAGAAAGAACAAGTACAGGACCATCCAATAATCAAGGGTGGGCAAACATTTTTGGCCATGGGAATTTGCAAAATTAGCGGAGGGTCGCACAGATTTCTTTGTGGACCGATTTGTTCGTCAAAAGCAATCTGCGGGCCAGAAAAATTGCAGTTATTTGAAAAGTCCATTATTATTTCTACATACTTTGTATCTAGTTTTAGATGTTCAAGAGTGGCCTGGAGTGTATTTGTATTTTATTTTACTTAAATCTCCCGCGGGCCAGATTGAATGGCCGTATGTTGCCTAGCCCTGCACTAACCCTTACTCAGTGTTGTGACACTGCTTGACTCTTTAGTCAGATATTTAGAGTTGCTGCTGTTGTTCACAGGTCATAGGTCTTTCTAACTTCAGTCTTATTAACAGAGTATGGAATCATCATTTAGTGCCGCTTGTCAACCACTTCAACGATCCTGCTAATATAGAAGACACGGCGTCATCAAACACAGAGTAAACAAGGGAGAGAAGGTTTTTTCAAAAGTGTAAACACAATATCGCGACGACAACAGACGTTCACAGAACAAGCACACACACACACACACACAGGCACATGCAACAGACACATACAGACAACAGACACACACAAACACACATGCAGGTGCACACGTGCGCACGCAAACACACACACACAGTGAAGGCAGGAAGATCTCTGACTGGATTTCTGATTAGGCATCTCAGACAACAGTCTACCGTTACCTTGATCCCTACAATGACTGCTGTCTCATTCTCACAACTCAGGAAGAAGAAAGAGACAGAAACCAGAGTCTCAATAACAGCAGCAAGCAAAGAAACAAGAATCTATATTACACCACTAGAGATGCAGCTAGTGCATTCTATTCTCTAATTTGCAATCTTGGTACGGTAGAGAAACTCCACTTGATCCATAACACAGGTCTGTAATCAAGCTAAAGCTAAAACAACACTTGAGATCAGTAGTGTCGTTTTGAAGTTAGCTGAAGTGTAAATAGACAAAGTGGCAATGCCTCAGATCTCAGTGCTACATACAGTATGTAACTGATAACAGTTAGTGAGAGGCGTCCCTCTCTCTTCCTCCTTCATCCCTCCTTGTTCTTCGTCTACCTTTCTTCTCCTCCCTCCCCCAACTCTCTCTCTGTGAACCTCTACCCCCTCTCTCTCTCTCCTTGTCTCTTTCTCTTCTTCCTTCCTTCCCTCCTCTCTCCCTTCTTCTCTTCCTTCCCCATCAAATGTCTTCTTTTCAAGGTCATTAGACTGTCCCTCCTCTATGTATCTCCCACTCCCTTCCTCTCTCTCTCTCTCTCTCTCTCTCTCTCTCTCCCTTCCTCCCTCCCTCTTTCCTCCTGAGACTCTTGGTACAGTGACTATCATTGATCATTTTATCGGATGATTCATCTTCATTAATACTGACCAGCCTGATCTGGTCCCTGTGGTGTGACGGATGCGGGGCAGAGTGGAAGAGATTGAAGAAGGTAGTGAACGGGCCTGGGGATACAATAAACCTAGCAGTGCATTCACAGCACAGGAATGTTGTGGAGATATTGGACCCTCCAGTCAATGGAAGTGACATGGAATTACATAGTTTAATAACATTCCCGCTACAGCCCAGTCAAAGCTATTCACTGCTCTGGCACCCCAATGGTGGAACAAGCTCCCCCACGACGCCAGGACAGTGGAGTCACTGACCACCTTCGGAGACACTTGACCCTACCTCTTTAAGGAATAGCTGGAATAGTATAAAAGTAATCCTTCTTGAATGCACCAATTTGTAAGTTGCTCTGGATAAGAGTGTTCACGTAAATGACTTAAATGTAACATGTAATTTAATAGGATATCTATGAGAAGTGATTCCCCTGTGATTTCAATATAGAGTGAACAAGCCTGGGATAAACTAAACAACACTACACCCAGCAGTGCATTTGACAGTTCAGGAGTGAAGATATTGGATCCCCCAGTCAAAAATGAATCCCATGAATCCAACATGGAGTGAACAGGCATGGGATACGTTCAATTACATTACACCTAGCAGTGCAGGAAGATGGAGAAAAGGAGAGAGAGGGAGATGTCATCCCTGACAACCTGTTACTGAACTCAATCTGAACTACCCCCCTAACTCAACATCACTTCCCACCCTCCATCTCACACATGCCCATATCAACCACCAACCCACCAGAGCTGTCAAGTTGTTAACTGAAGCTATCCTTGAGTAAATATTGGACCTCTCCCAGTCAATGGAAGCGATCCCCCATGATTCCAACATAGATCAATGGAACTAAGATCATACGCTAAATTGTTGTTTCCAAAAGGTAGAGGGTTTCCAAAAGTGCTATAAAATCTATGTTGACACATGTCAAGATGGTTTATGTAATATTGCTGTTGATGCAATTTTAAATTACCTTGTCTTAAATTACACAAACGCTGCAACAGATAATTTAATCGTTTTAACTTTCTGATCGACAACAAGTAAAGCCACTTCTACTCCTGTAGAACAAGTCAGAACTTATTAGCCCTAACCTGACACAACTGGATATGACAGTGTGTGGCGTTAGTGATGGCGTATCTAATACTTTTTTATTAAATGTTTTACTCAAGTTAAACACCTTTTATTGTCTGTCTGTCTGTCTGTCTGTCTGTCTGTCTGTCTGTCTGTCTGTCTGTCTGTCTGTGTCTGTCTGTCTGTCTGTCTGTCTGTTCTGTCTGTCTGTCTGTCTGTCTGTCTGTCTGTCTGTCTGTTTGTTTGTCTGTCTGTCTGTCTGTCTGTCTGTCTGTCTGTTCTGTCTGTCTGTCTGTCTGTTGTCTGTCTGTCTGTCTGTCTGTCTGTCTGTCTGCCTGCCTGCCTGCCTGCCTGCCTGCCTGCCTGCCTGCCTGCCTGCCTGCCTGCCTGCCTGCCTGCCTGCCTGCCTGCCTGCCTGCCTCTGCCTGCCTGCCCGCCTGCCTGCCTGCCTGCCTGCGTGCCTGCCTGCCGTGCCCGCGTGCGTCTGTAACTGGCCTGTCCCGGCCCGTCGTCAGCCAAGCCGGCACCGTTAGGGCTCTACTCTGTCGCTAGCTGTCACTTCTCATCACGTTAATTGACTGTCAGTTTGGCGGGAGGACCGCACACACCTAATAGCATGCATGGGTCTCCCTACCAGAACGCATTAGCTTACTTTTCAGCGGGAAAACATAGCAAAAGTAGTGAGAGAGAAAAGAAAACAAGCTGCTTTCAATCTCAATCTCTCTCACCTTCTACTCTTCTCTGAATCTGTTTTTTTTTATTATATTGTTTTTATTTAACTAGGCAAGCTCAGCTAAGAACAAATTCTTATTTACAATGACGGCTACACTGGCCAAACCGGGACGACGCTGGGGCCACTTGTGGCGCCCACCCTATGGGACTCCTCTAATCAAGGCATGGTTGTGATACAGCCTGGAATTGAATCCAGGGGCTTAGTGACGCCAGCCACTCGAGATGCAGTGCCTTAGACCGCTGCGCCACTCGGGAGCTTTATCCTCACTCTCTTCCCGTTCTATCCTGCCTTTGCCTTACAGCAGGCTGGTGTTTCTGCCTCGTTGCAAAGGGAGCTCCAACTCAATGCATCTGAAACTATCTACACTTGTCATGTCTCATCTGCACAGTGTGCAGGTGTGGAAGCAAACCACAACAGCCACAGAGAGAGAGTGTAGAGAGAGCAGTAGAGAGCAGAGAGAGTAGAGCGAGTTGACAAGAGTGTGTAAGCTGTCATCAAGGCAAAGGTGGCTATTTCAAGAATCACAAATATAATATATTTTGATAACACTTTTTTGGTTTACTACATGATTCCATATGTGTTATTTCATGTTTTGATGTGCTTTCACAATTTTTCTACAATGTAAAAAAATAGTAAAAATAAAGAAAAACTCCTTGAATGAGTAGGTGTCCAAACTTTTGACTGGTAGTGTATATTTGCAAAATCTTTCTCCCTAACAACTACTAAGCATCATCCATTAGTCCCATGTCTGTTAGAACTAAAAACTCTATCAGACTGTTCACCTCTTATGCAAAGAGACCATTTGTATATGTGTACTTCTCCTGACATCGCACCGCTATGGAGCACTCTTGTGCCTCTGTGCTAGAAGACATTATACAGGTATCATCTATTGCTCTGTTAGATGCACTCATCCACTTGGCCTTAAGAGGTTTCGTTAGCTTAGCTCATACAGTATATGTTAAAATAGCTTGTGTGGATCCTTTCCTTCCATAATCCAGCTACTGTTGTTCGCTGAACTGCAGGTCTATTAATCTCAAGACCTGGAGGAGTGTTATCTTATGGCTTTCACTCTCTCTCCTTCTAATCAAGGAGGTGGCCCTGTAGTGGCTACAATCAGTGCTGTTAAATCACTCAACTCACCGAGAGAGAGAAGATAGCTAGTGTGTGACTTGCCTTAGCCCTACTGTACTGTAGTACAGATACCTATCGCAATAGAAGTGGCAGTCATACAACCTTGTTAACACTGGACAACCACACTATCTAGCTAGGTGAAATGACAACCACAGTCTCACATTAACTCCAGAAGCTCCAAACATTTCATTTTTTTAACTCACTTTTTTACCAGGTGAGTTGACCACCGCAGATGGCCGCCGCCAGCCCATGTATAGTCCAGTATGCCCACTGGATATAGTTATTGAATGACCATTATAGTAATCTCTGCTGGACCCACTATGCTGAATTAATATAACCTTGCATACAATGCTTTTCCCACTCAAGGTGACATTGGTTATATGGGTGGTGGAAAACTCCTCCTATTCATTCATCCTATCCTATACTATCCCATCCCCATGTGTGGAGGACTACTTTAAACCTGGAGATTTGAAAAGAAATAGAGAAACTGGAAAAGATTTGGCATTGGTCCCTCAGATCCTCAAAAAGTCCTACAGCTGCACTATCGCAGAGTCCTGACCGCTGCATAACTGCCTGGTATGGCAACTTTGCCTCAGCATCCGACCGTGTGAAGGCGCGACAGAGGGCAGTGTGCTACGCCCAGGCACATCACTGGGGCCAAGCCTACCTGCCATCCAGGACCATACAGCAGCGGTCACCCAAGTCAAGACTGTTCTCTCTGCAACTGCATGGCAAGCGGTACCAGAGTGCCAAGCCCAGTCCAAAAGGCTCCTTAACAGCTTCTACCCTAAGCCACAAGACTGCTGAACACCTAACGAAATGGGCCACCTGGACTATTTGTACTAACACCCCCTGAATTAAAAATGCAAGTTAATTACTTAAAATCATACAATGTGATTTTCTTTGATTTTGTTTTAGATTCCGCCTCTCACAGCTGAAGTGTACCTTATGATAAAAAATTACAGACCTCTACATGGCCGAGGCGAGGAAACCTGCAAATAGTGTATCGAATTACTTGTTCTCCCCAC